>NW_018480030.1:201944-213392 GCF_002113885.1 Mizuhopecten yessoensis | reverse complement strand
TAGTAATTAACACTTTTGGTAATCGCCTGATACAGCTATGTAAATCATGTAATATGTGTATATGTAACGGAAGAGACCAACATGGATACTCTAATGATTTTACATACTATGGACACAATGACATGAGTACTATAGATTACTGTATAATTACAGATTCATTATTTAATATTCTGGAACAATTTATAATTTCAAATTTTAATGTATTTTCTGACCATGCTCCTTTGCATATTCAATTAAAATGTCAGATTCATCACACTGTTACACATGATGTTACTGAAAGTGGTGAGCGTAAACCACTATACAAATGGAATGATGAATTTAAGGATTGTTTTTTTAAATTTGTTGTCTGACAATCAGGAGAACCTATGTGTTGCTGTAACCATCCCTGATGCTGTTAGTCAGTCTGATATTAACACTAGTGTGAGTAGTTTTACTGAAATACTGATGAAATCTATGGAACCTTTCCTTGTAAAATTAACTAAATATTGTGATGCCAATCAAGATAAACATAATTATACATGACGAGATGGGTTAATCAATTTTAATACTGACAAACCATGGTTTGATATGGAATTGAAAACTTTGTACAACTTGTACAAATCAGCTCTGTATAACTTCAATATGGAAAAAAATGTATTTAATCATACTCTGCTTGTGGAGAAGAAAAGGAACTATAAATTAAAAGAATCTATGAAAAAAAGAATGTACTTAAAGTGTGAAGGCGACATGCTTGAATACATGAGATTTAACAATCCTAAGGAATTTTACAGAAAATTCACTGCAACCAAGTCCAAGAAATCAGATATTGAATTGAAAGTTTTATTTGAGCACTTCAAAAATTTGGCCAGGAACGATAACTCTGATCAAGAACCTGATCAATCTCACAATCATTCAGATGAAGTACCATTATATGAAGAATTGGACCAAGTAATTACTATTGATGAAATTTGCAAAGCACTCAGTAATTTAAAGAAGGGAAAATCCCATGGTATAGATTGCACCTTAAATGAAAGTTTATTGGTAGGGAGGGATATTTTGTATTACCTATTTTGTGTAAACTTTTTAACAATATATTGGACTCTGGTCTCTATCCTGCTGATTGGGCAGTTGCTGTAATTACACCGGTACATAAAAAGGGTGACCTAACTGACCCTAACAATTTTAGAGGTATTAGTATAGTAAGTTGTTTGGGAAAATTATTCACTTATGTTTTAAACAATAGACTTTTAAAATGGTCAGAAACATATGATGTAATAACTGATGCTCAATTTGGGTTTAGACCTGGTCTTAGTACAGTGGATGTTATTTTTTGTTTACATTCTATAATATCCAAATCATTTATTAATAAGAAAAGATTGTATTGCTGCTTTGTCGATTTTCGTAAAGCATTTGATATGGTTAATAGAATAAATTTATGGAATAAGCTATCAAAACTTGATATAAGAGGAAAGCTATTAAAAGTTGTAAGGTCTATGTACTCTCATGTTTAATCTTGTGTTCAATTAGATGGAAAATTGTCAGATATTTTTCTTAGCAGGGTTGGATTATTAAAAGGTGAAATTCTGTCACCGATATTTTTTTCTATGTATATAAATGATTTTGAATCATATTTTATACAAAATTGCAAGGGTAGTTATGAGTTTGAGGAACTCAGTTTATATCTGATGCTATATGCTGATGATCTAGTATTATTCTCCGAGACTGTAGAAGGTCTCCAAGATATGCTTGATAATTTAGAAAAGTATTGTACTGATTGGAATTTAACTGTAAATGCTGAAAAAACAAAAATTGTAGTTCTTAGAAAAGGTGGAAGATTGCATAATGATGAAAAATGGTATTACAAAGGAAGTAAAGTTGCATGTGTGGATCATTTTCCTTACCTAGGTGTTATTTTAAATTACAACAATAAATCCACACCTATGCAAAAACAATTAGCTAGCCAAGGACGAAAAGCTATGTTTGCATTATTTTCAAAGTGTTCATCATTAAACTTAAATGTAAAAACTATGCTCCATCTTTTCGATACATGTGTAAGCAGTATCCTTTTCTATGCAAGTGAAATTTGGTGTATGCACAAAGCTTCAGAGATAGAACATGTACATTTACATTTTTGTAAGAAACTACTTAAAGTGAAGAAATCGGCCAATAACAACATGGTTTATCTTGAATTGGGACGGTTACCTCTCGTTTGGATGAGAAAAAATAGAATGATACAAGAGATCCCAGAGGGATATTGGCGCCCACCTTTGTACCATCTTCATTAGTTCTTTGTCAGTTCGATCTTTTCTCTTCTTTCCTCTAATCTGTTTGATAGAGTCATGTTAACATTAAATGCACCTTGAGGTAACTTTTGATCTAAACTTAATAATGATGTGTATGAAAGCCAACCTTCAAAGTGAGTTTGTCATTTCACATATTTACTAGTACAGTACTTCATGTGAAAGAAATATAATCGATCATTGCAATATGAGAAAGATCTGTTTAGTTCTTCTTTTAATCCATTTTGTTTTTATGATCAGTCTCAAAATATTACATTCACAACGAGGGATCAAGGGGAACCTACATCTAAAATTTGAGAAAGATCCCTCCCGTACTTCTCGAGACATAGCGATAACAAACTTTCACTATCAAAATCCAAGATGGCTGCCTGTCGGCCATGTTGTTTATCCGATCAGTCTCTCAAATTGCCCTGCACAGCTAGGACCAAGGGGAACCTACATATAAAATTTAAGAAAGATCCCTTTAGTTCTTCCGGAGAAATAGCGGTAACAAACACACACTGTCAAAATCCAAGATGGCTACCTGTCGGCCATGTTGTTAATCCGATCAATCACAAAAGTTGCCCTGCACAGCTAAGGACCAAGGGGAACCTACATATAAAATTTGAGAAAGATCCCTCTGATACTTTTCGAGAAATAGCGAAAACAAACTTTCACTATCAAAATCCAAGATGGCTGCTTTTAGGCCATGTTGTTTATCCGATCAGTCTCAAAATTTGCACTACACAGCTAAGGACCAAGGGGAACCTACATATAAAATTTAAGAAAGATCCCTCTAGTACTTCTTGAGAAATAGCGATAACAAACTTCCACTATCAAAATCCAAGATGGCTGCTTTTCGGCCATGTTGTTTATCCGATCAGTCTCAAAAGTTGCCCTGCACAGCTTAGGACAAGGGGAAACCTACATACAAAATTTGAGAAAGATCCCTCTGATACTTTTCGAGAAATAGCGATAACAAACTTTCACTATCAAAATCCAAGATGGCTGCCTGTCGGCCATGTTGTTTATTCGATCAGTCTCAGAAGTTGCCCTGCACAGCTAAGGACCAGGGGGAACCTGCATATAAAATTTGAGAAAGATCCTTCTGGTACTTCTTGAGAAATACTGATAACAAGAATTGTTTACGGACGGACGACGGACGACGGACGACGGACGGACGACGGACCACGGACGCAGGGTGATTTGAATAGACCACCATCAGATGATGGTGGGCTACAAATATTGGTTTAAATTATTAAAATCTGAAAATTGTATTATATCAACTTCCTGTAAGTTTTTATTACAGTGTTGTAGTAGAAATGATTTCAACTGGGCTATGGCAGTAAGAGATTAATTTAATAATCTAGGTCTTAGTGATGTTTGGTTAAATCCATGTATCTCTCAGCAAAATTTGTTATTACCATTGATAAAACAAAGAATTTTTGATCAAGGCATACAATTCCTAAGGGCCACAGTGGAAAACTCTCCAAAATGTTTATTGTATAAACATATAATAGATTTTGGAGAAACATTACAATTTTACCTCACAAAATATATACCAAAGAAATATCGCATTTGTTTAACTCGAATACGTGCATCTACCCTTTCTTTAGCTATATAAGTTGGAAGGTATAATAATATACCTGGAGAACGTAGATATTGTAAACAGTGAAACTCCCCCTCTGAATTAGAGGACGATTTTCATTTTTTATTGGTCTGTTCTAAATTCCAAAATCTCAGATCTCGTTTTATCAAAAGCTATTATTGGAAAAAAACATCTGTGTTTAAAGTCGTCCAGTTATTGAGTGTCCATAATATTAAAGAATTGTGTATACTAGGAAAATTCATATATGAGGGAAACAAATTAAGGTTATTATAATGGAATATGATTGTTTTCATCCTCTGTACATTGTCCATGATTTGTTTAAAAAATGTTTTGAATACTGATGGGCCAATGGCCCAAAGTTTGAATAAAACTTGAAAATCATGTGTGAATACTTGTCTGTCGGCAGCTCGCCTCATAATCAACAACGTGTCTGTGCTTTGTTCACCTATGATACTTTGGTGTAATCAGAATAAAAATATGGAACTGTGCCGTGTTTGTAATTTACTTCGGCCGTGTCTGTTAAAATATGTTTGCTTATAACTCGATTTGTAATAAAAATATATTTAATTAAATGTGTCGTGTTTGTACTTTATTCGGCCTGATGGTCTAAAATACACGTTTATGAAACACTCGATTAATATGTCAAATTAAAACTGTGCCATGTTTGTAAATTACTTCGATCTGGGTTTTTTAAACATACTTGACCTGTGCCGTGTTTGTAATTTAATTCCACCTGGTGTTTTGAGATACGTGTTTGTTACATACTCGAACTGTGCTGTGTTTGTAAATTACTTCGACCAGGTGTTTTAAAATGTACGTGTTTGTAACATACTCGAACTGTGCTGTGTTTGTAATTTACTTTGGCCTGGTGTTTTGAAATACGTGTTTGATACATACTCGATTTATATGTCAAATTAAACTTTGAAACTGTGCCGTGTTTGTTACATACTCCAACAGTACGGTTAAAATACATGTTTAAGTATTCCATTTATATGTCAAAATATAATTATGGAACTGGGCCGTGTTTGTAATTTACTTCGACCTGGTGTTTTGAAATACGTGTTTTTAACTTAATTGAGCTGTGCCGTTAAAATACATGTTTTATACACTCCATTGATATGTAAAAAAAACAACTATAGAATTATGCCGTGTTTGTAATTTACTTCGGCCGTGTCTGTTGAAATATGTTTGCTTATTACTCGATTTGTAATAAAAATATATTTAAATAAATGTGTCGTGTTTGTACTTTATTCAGCCTGATGGTCTCATATACGTGTATATTAAACACTCGATTAATATGTCACATTAAAACTATAAAACGGTGCCATGTTTGTAATTTACTTCGGCTTGGTGTTTTGAAATACGTGTTTGATACATACTCGATTTATATGTCAAATTAAACTTTGAAACTGTGCCTTGTTTGTTACAACATACTCTAAAAGTGCTGTTGAAATACATGTTTAAATATTCCATTTATATGTCAAAATAAAACTATGGAATTGGGCCGTGTTTGTAATTTACTTCGACCTGGTGTTTTAAAATACACGTTTATTAAACACTCGATTAATATGGCAAATTAAAACTGTGCCATGTTTGTAAATTACTTCGATTTGGGTTTTTTAAACATACTTGACCTGTGCCGTGTTTGTAATTTAATTCGACTTGGTGTTTTGAGATACGTGTTTGTTACATACTCGAACTGTGCTGTGTTTGTAAATTACTTCGACCTGGTGTTTTAAAATGTACGTGTTTGTAACATACTCGAACTGTGCTGTGTTTGTAATTTACTTTGGCCTGGTGTTTTGAAATACGTGTTTGATACATACTCCATTTATATGTCAAATTAAACTTTGAAACTGTGCCGTGTTTGTAATTTACTTCGACCTGATGGTCTAAAATACACGTTTATTAAACACTCGATGAATATGTCAAATTAAAACTGTGCCATGTTTGTAAATTACTTCGATCTGGGTTTTTTAAACATACTTGAACTGTGCCGTGTTTGTAATTTAATTCGACCTGGTGTTTTGAGATACGTGTTTGTTACATACTCGAACTGTGCTGTGTTTGTAAATTACTTCGACCAGGTGTTTTAAAATGTACGTGTTTGTAACATACTCGAACTGTGCTGTGTTTGTAATTTACTTCGGCCTGGTGTTTTGAAATACGTGTGTGATACATACTCGATTTATATGTCAAATTTAACTTTGAAACTGTGCCGTATTTGTTACATACTCGAACAGTGCCGTTAAAATACAGGTTTGAATATTCCATTTATATGTCAAAATAAAACTATGGAATTGGGCCGTGTTTGCAATTTACTTTTTGGTGTTTCGAAATACGTGTTTGTAACATTATCGAACTCTGCTGTTAAAATACATGTTTTACACACTCCATTAATGTCAAATAAAATTATGGAATTGTTTGCTTATAACTCGATTTGTAATAAAAAAATTTTTTTTTAAATGTGTCGTGTTTGTGCTTTATTCGGCCTGATGGTCTAAAGTACGTGTTTATTAAACACTCGATTAATATGTCAAATCAAAACTATGCCGTGCTTGTAAATTACTTCGAACTGTGCCGTGTTTGTAATTTACTTGGATCTGGGTTTTTTAAACATACCTGAACTGTGCCGTGTTTGTAATTTACTTCGACCTGGTGTTTTAAAATGTACGTGTTTGTAACATACTCGAATTGTGCCGTGTTTGTAATTTAATTCGACCTGGTGTTTTGAAAAACGTGTTTATAACACACTCGAACTGTGCCGTTGAAATAATATACTCCATTAATATGTCAAATAAAACTAGAAAACTGTGCCTTGTTTGTAATTTGCTTCGACCTGGTGTTTTGAGATACGTGTTTGTTTTATAAAAAAAGCCCACGAATATCGTATATTATACCACGGACTTAGATCTAATCTAATTCGTAAGTCAAGGCACTAGGCCACTAGCCTGATGTAAAAACGCATGTATAATACATTTAACCGCTGTTGAAATTTACTTTAATACTTTCAACAATATGTTTTCTTCCAACACTGGAAACAAAAAGAAACGCGCCGGTACACCATACTACCTGTGTTAGTTGGAGGATCGATTGTAAATGCCCTTTGGCCACGACATTCACAGGTAACACCTCTGAGGTAATTAGTTCACCTGTTAACTCACAGGTAGGTATCGTAAATACCCCTTGGCTATAGTATAATGTGGTAAGATTCACAGGTAAGATATTTAGATGTGTCAATTGTATATTACTATACCTTAGCTAAAAGTTATAGTGTACATTGAATGTAGTAAATGCAGGCACGGAATATGATTTCCGTTATTCAGTCTTGATGGTATACCTTCTCTTACTAAGGATTGGTATCTTTCTTTTGTCGATTGATGACTTAACCCATACAACACATATTGGTTGCGGTCATTACTTACACTGTTTTGCAGATAATATATAAATATGTAAAGTGGGCGTGTCAGAGTGGTTACGCATAACAAACATTTATTTTAAAACACCAGGTCCATATAAATAACAAACACGGCACAATTCCATTGTTTAATTTTGACATAGTAAGTGTATAAAACATCATACATGTATTTCAAAACACCAGGCCGATATCAATTACAAACACGGCACAATTCAATAGTTTTATTTGACATATTAATGGAGTGTATTATTTCAACGGCACAGTTTGAGTGTGTTACAAACACGTATTTTAAAACACCAGGTCAAAGTAAATTACAAACACGGCCATTTATTTGACATATTAATCGAGTGTTTAATAAACACGTATTTCAGATCATCAGGCCGAACAAAGTATAAACACGACACATTCATTTAAAGATATTTTTTTATTACAAATCGAGTAATAAGCAAACATATTTTAACAGACACCGCCGAGGTAAATTACAACACGGCACAGTTCCATAGTTTTATTCTGATTACATCAAATTATCATAGGTGACCAAAGCACAGACACGTTGTTGATTATGAGGCAAGCTGCCGACAGACAAGTATTTCATTTCAACAAATTTTATTTCATTTAGAAAAAGGATTGAACAACAGGCATAGCCTATATTAGTTCTCTCCTAAAGGTAACAGTGGATGTATAAATATATATATATGAATAATAAAGTATGTTGTTATTTTGAAATTTCAAAGTTGATTATTTGAAGTATGAAACATAAAATGTTTAAATATGAAATATGCGTTAGGAAGTAAGGACAAAAATTTAAGAGTTGTTATAATATGTGAAATAGTGTATTCACTATGTTTTCCAAACTTATATATATTTTTTTATTTTTTTAAATTTTTTTTTAGAGCCTCGAATCCAGCATCCATGACAGGATTCCCTCCACTCATGGGATACAGACCAAAAATGTCCATATTGGCTTATCAGCCACTGGTCATCCACCCATGAGTTTTGGGGCCAGTCATGGATACTGTATTCTGATTTTCATAGTTAAGATAATTAAGAGAGAATTTGGCAGATTTTGAAGTATTGGTGGACTCTAATCAATATTTTGTAACGATTTGTTAATAAGAAGGTAAATCAAGGATTTTACATTATTTTCAGATTTTTAATTTTTTTAATGACAAAATTGAGTAAACAGAAAGATGCAAAATGAATTTGTCCACCGTTATGAGATTGTCCTTACTTAGTTATTATTCTATCCCATATAACAACACTACAATAATTATAATGAATGATACATAACATACAAAACATACAAAGTATATGCTTATCAGATCAACAAGGGGAAAGGCGGCCATAGGAAAAAGAAAGGGTGATAATGACACACAATGTTTATGATGTAGAAGCACAGTCATAACTGATGGTTTTCATATTTAAGAGACATAATATCAATCAGAAATATATAATGTATTATATATGTGGAAATCTATGTGTAGCTGTGACAAATGCGGCAGTACATTCAAATATATTTACATTGGTTTGTTCATCACAATCACCACAGCCAGATAGAAGTACATCCAGAGTGTAGTGATTGTGATTAACATCAAATAATTTATCCTTGAGGGTTTTACGTGGTTCATCATACTTATTACAAATGAGAAAAAAATGATGTACTGTTTCATGGGCATTACCACAGGTACAAGTTGGTGATTCGAGAAGATGATATCTGTGTAGATCAAAATTAAGGTTACTTGAAGAATTTCTAAGTTGGCAGAGTATGATGTTGTATTTTCTATCACCTGTGTTGACATAGGTAAAGTTTCTACTTATGTCTAATAACATAATGTCACTTACAGGTCTTCTTAAAAGTTTTTTAAATTGGTATAGTGATGTGATGTTAAGTCAGGTCAAACCTTGCTGCAAGTTTATTATAATCTTTAAGTGAAGACGGAATAAAGCTTTTGGCATAAGTATTTGTTCTGCACATAGAAATTGTAAAGATTCTTTCATTTCTCAATAGGTATGGGTTCATATTGTTGAAAAAGGGTTCAATTAATTCAGTTAAATAAGTGGGTGCAGTTCCTGTAAGAATTTTGTATAGAAGAATAAGTCTGTGTTTTTTCCGTCTTGCAACAAGGGTGTCTCAACCAAGTTCACAATACATTTTATAGTGTGAGGTTCCTTTACGCAGTCCTGTAATTAATCGAGCAGCCTCTATTTGGATAGATTCAAGTAAAGTTGCCTCCTGCTGAGTACAATTATCAAAAATGATATCACCATATTCAAGTATAGGTCTAATATAAGCGATATATATAGTGATTAGTGTTTTACGACTCATTTTATATTTTACAGATTTCAATAAATTTATACGTTTATACGCTTTATTATAAATAAAGTTGATATGGTGATGCCACTTACCATCTTCAGAAAAGAATACACCAAGATGTTTATGAGTTGACACTTTTGCTATAGTTTCATTTTGAAAGATGATATCAGGAGATATTATATTTCTTTTCCGACTAAAAGTTAAAGATTCCGTTTTAGTAGGATTAAAATTTATGTCCCATTTCTTAGACCATATATTAACATTTTCAAGATCACTGGATAGACTAGTGGCTGCATCGAGTGGAGTAGTCTGTATAATCTTAAAAAGAGATGTATCATCGGCAAATAGTAGTTTATCATTTGTTATACATTCAGTAATATCATTTATATAAATCAGAAATAGAAACGGACCAAGGACTGATCCCTGGGGGACACCAGCACTTACCTGTCTATATGATGAGATGAAGCCTTCTGTTATCACTCTATGTTTACGATTAGTTAAGTAATCTTTAAACCAATTGAGAAGATTTCCTTTAATACCATATTTTTCAAGTTTAAATAATAAGCCATGATGCCAGACACGATCAAATGCCTTGCTTACATCACAAAATATTGATCTAATTTCAAGTCCTTCATCAAGTTTTTGTATAATAGTATTATACATGGATAATAATTGATAAACAGTAGAGTCACCAGGAATAAATCCAGTGTTGTGTATATGGCTGTATACTGGTGATGAAATGTAGGGAAGTCGAATTCCGGAATATGCCCGTCTCCGGGTCCTATGTATCAGAATTGGAATGTACCTTTTTTTTTGAGAGAACTTCCGGTGAATAAAAAAAAATGGAAGCACTTTGCAGAAGATTCATTTGATTGTGCTGTTCTTCTTACAAAATTAACATACATCATCACATATATATTACATGGTGGAGAATCCTCTGGGATCCCGGTGAACATTTTGCTATAGCTAATCAGTGGTAAATTCCTGTCAATTTGATGAAATGAACATTTTCTACGAAGCGTGCTTGTGACTGTAATTTTACGAACAATCACCATGAATACCAGCAGTATACTGTTGAACGATTGTGCTGTCCCACCAAGCCCCAGACTTATCCCTGTGCGTGATAGACAATCAGACTCGTATTGTGAACCCCAGATTGACATTGATCATATTCATCACACCCAGGTTGAAGATATGACATGTAAAAATGAGTGCGAGGGGCGCGTTCATTATTCCCCACCCAAAGTACAGCGGACACCCCAAGTACAGCAGATACTCGTCCCCGCAATGTCTTCTGAAAAAGTTTCGCTTCGGAAATTCAGCGGGTATAGTCACGAAGATGCAGAAAAATTCCTAGCAGAATTTGACAGCTATTTAACTTTTAGTGGCTTACATTTAGACCCCTCCCCAGCTAGGAAAGTGGCTGCGTTCCATATCCACTTAAATGGACCTGCCCTGACTTGGTTTCACTCTCTAGGCTCTGATAACAAGCAAGACTGGGGGTCTTTAGTGACTGCTTTCCGCCAACAATATTTGGTTAAAGACCACCTTGACCCAACAATTATGGCAGAATCCGCTGCCTTTCATAAACTGAAATTACAACCAGGTCAACCAGTGGAGGACTATCATGGGCAAATAGTGGAGAAGGGTCGTAGACTTGACAAACCCGAGAGGGACTTGATCTATCAATTTCTAGAGGGCCTCCCTCCGGCGTTAGCATTCTTTGTCCGAGCTGGAAGGTGTCAAACACTTTCAGAAGCCCTACATTCCGCACAGTGTGGAGCAGCAGCTGGGTATCGGACCCAGTCATTCCCAGGACTAGGAGGGCAAGTTCTCCCAACCCATCCAC
>NW_018480030.1:149332-192735 GCF_002113885.1 Mizuhopecten yessoensis | reverse complement strand
GGGTTGACAATATTCACTGTCACCTGCTAATGAATGTCATATCTATTTTGTTACACCAAAAGTCAATGTAGCTCAGAAACGGCAGCAAACCTCGATAATGACATCTTGTTTGTTGATAGTCTGCTGTTTACAATCGTAATCGCACCGGCGCTTGATGAAATTGGCTGTTGCCGTCAAACGTTCTTGTGACCATCACGTTGGGGAAACGAAGCGGTGCACGCACATTTTTTGCGCATGTGATATTTTTCACTGTCTCATGGCAATATCACCCGCGCCCCTTAAAACCAATGTATTTTCGGAGTGTGACAGAGATTTTTGTTTAATTTTCTCCCAACCAATCAAATAGCTAGAAATTCACTTGAGGTGTAACAAACATCAATGTTACCTTCATACAGCCGATTGCATGTAGCTAGTGACAGGGATTTACAACTGTTCAATGTAATTGGAGAGCTTGTTGTAGAGTAGACGATTGAGTGCCAGTTATACACCTTCAATCTTTCAATCTTGTTAATCACGGGGTAGCAATCAAGATATCTATAAGACTAGAAGAGTGATCTCCCTTTTATCAGTATTTAATTTAAATAGTAGCTTCATAATAAGCCATATTATGAGCATTATAGTGGCTTTAACAATGTTTTTTTTTTGTACAGGTATTTGGACATATAAATAGAACACATGTTATAAATGTATATAGCGCAGGGAGTACATGTTGCCTACATAGCAACACTTCACTGAATGGAAGAGTTAACAGAGTGTTCATGCAACATTTCTATATTGTACAATATGATATTATATAGTTATTGATTGGTGGTTTTTTGGTGGTCATTTCCTCGTATCACAATCCTACCATCCTGTGTACAAGTACCTGATATTACATACTGTTTTTTGAGATATCTCGCCTTGGTAAAGACATCCATGCGAGTTTTGGTAAGGGCCTCATTGAGGAAGAAGGGGATTTTATCATGTTTATTCCGAAGATCTTTGTTGTTGAAAAGATCAAACCGTTTCTCATATACTAGGGCACGAACTCTATATAAGATGAACCGAACAATGATGTCCCGGGGGTAATTGGGATTAGGCTTCCCTACCCTATGGGAGCGGCTAATATCAGCGCTGTCAATCATTAGGCCTAGAGTCTCATTACACGCATTCATTATCAGCTGTTCAGTATCTTCCCCTTGAGACTCCGGCAAACCCCTGAACTTCAAGCAGTTACGCCTTGAATATTGCTCTAGATCGTCCATACGGTCTTCCAACTTTTTAACCTGGAGTTGTAGGTCCGATATACCTAGGGCAGACTTTGGGAATGTTTTGTACAAGTCACTATCTAACAGACGTCTCACAATTTCATCCACCTGTTGTGGATCTCGGACTGCACTCAATGTGTCGATACTTTTTTAACTTTATTAGGTAATTCTGGCGTAGTCATAGTTGTTACAGTTGTTTTATAAAGTAAACTTCAGTATGTGTAGCGCGTAAGTGTACATGTACGTGTAACTCAATATGGCCTCGTAAATCTCGTGCAGATCGATAGGTATAGACAATTAAAATGTTCAAACAATAATGGCAAGAGAGTTCATGAGGCTTCAATCTATCAATATTTGTGATTACCAGTGAAATAAGAATGTCTCCATCTAATCAGCATTCACATCTGCGGAATAATGAAGATTTTTTAGTAAATCCCTTCACCTGTCGAAATCACTGCCTGTAGTCCATGACCGGAAGACAAGTATTCACACATGAACAGAGCTATCTGGTGATGCTTGACACCGCCCGCGGCAGCTCGACGTGGTCGACAGGCTACTACTCGGTAATATCTAAGGCCTAGCTGACCGCCGGCGCAGATCCTGTTGCCGCGGAGCACAGGTAAATAAAGGGGGTGAAAAAAAGGCACGAGTAAAATAAAAATCGGGGAGTATTTTAAAAGTCCAACGAGTAAAATAAAACGTCTAGCGGTAACATAATAATCCAGGAGTACTTTAATTCGATAGGGGAGTACAATGAAACACGTACTAAGGTTAGTTTGATTTACTTGTATTTTAATCATACTGTAAAAACGTATTTGGGTGGTTTGGTTCACTGGTATTTAAATCATGATGTACAATAAAACACGTACTTCGGGTACATTGATTCGCTGATCATGTCGTACAATAAAACACGTACTTGGGGTATATTGATTCACTGATCATGTACAATAAAACAAACGTTTCGTAAAACAAGGGTAAACCAAAACGCCCACTTGATGTTTGTGGCGTAGAACAAATGGGATTAATCGTGTGTTAAGTAACAGAAACGTCACTCTTGTGGTATTATCATGAGTATACGGTATGTATCAAGCACTCTTTTAGTGCTTTTTACGATTCAGACTACCGGAAGCAGATGGCTACGTACGTCACGGGTGAGCGCTCTGTCCGAGCTCAGTTAAGATTGACTGGTGTGGGTCGCTACACTGCCGATAAGGTGAGCCTGTCGCGGACGAGACCGTGGCCGGTCGGCAGACATGAAAGAACCAGACAGTACAAAAGAAATTCGTAAAATAAACGCTTTTCCGTAAAACTAAACGGTCGGCCGCGAGAAGACCAAGCTCCACCAAAACGGAACACTGTTCCTTGAAACGTAAACATGCAGTTATAAAACAAACACTGTTCCGTGAAAAGTAAACATGCAGTTATAAAACAAACACTTATTTTCAAAACTAAACACAAAACTTCGAAGAATAAACCGTGGTTTAAAGAATAAACAGTGTACCGTGAAATATCAACGGTAATTCAAAAAATAAACATAAAAAGAGAAAAAATAAACGTTTTTTGAAAACTAAACGAAAAGATGAAAAAAAGAACGGTAAGGGTCCGCCAGTGTCACCTGATATATTTATACAGAGAGTTGTTTTGTTTTTAGCATGAACAGAAATATTTTTCAAAGTGACAAAAAACATTAAACCACCTTATTCAATATCTAGCATGCAGATTTAACACTGAAAAGTAATTGAAACTAGCACCTCTGATTCTAAACAAGGAAAATGAAGAAATTTTATTTTAGCACACGCACTCCATTGGGCCCCACCCTACAGCCCTTGGGGGTAGGGTTGGCTCAAAATTTACAAAGTATCAAACTGTCAACTTAGGGTTATAATTCCAATCAAGTTATCAAATACTGTAATATTCAAAGTACCATTTGCCATTATTAACCATGACTAATCCCCCCCCCCTTCCTTCCCCAAGGGAAAACGCGAGACCCCAGGGTCGTGAAATTCACAGTTTTGGGAAGGCACCTTAAGACCCTTCTATCTATGAAGAGTATTTGATTCTACCATATCTGGGTCTTGAGAGGAAGATTTTTGAAATTTCAGTCAATTCGACCCTTTTTCGCCCCACCCATCAGACCCTGGGGGTAGTCAGGCTTATATGTGCATACCATCAAACTGCTATCCAATACTGATAATGATAACCCAAATTGAATAACTTCCAATGGCAATTAAACAAATGTTAGTCCAAAATGTGATTTCCCTATATAAGATATAGTAAAGTTTACCCCCTCCCCAGGGGGAATCGTGAGACCCCAGGGTCATGAAATTCACAAATGTGGTAAAGCACCTTAAGACCCTTCCATCTATGAAGAGTATTTTATTCTACCATATCTGAGTCATGAGGAGAAGATTTTTGAAATTTCAGTCAATTCAACCCTTTTTGGCCCCACCCATCAGCCCCTGGGGGTCAGTCAGGGCTGATATGTGCACACTATCACACTGCTACCCAATACTGATAACGCTAACCCAAATTGAATTACTTCCAATGGCAATTAAACAAATGTTGGTCCAAAATGTGATTTCCCTATATAAACTATAGTAAAATTTACCCCCTCCCCAGGAGGAGACGTGAGACCCCAGGGTCAAGAAATTCACAATTTTAGTAAAGCACTTTAAGACCCTTCCATCTATGAAGAGTATTTGATTCTACCATATCTGAATCTTTAGAAGAAGATTTTTGAAATTTTAGCCAATTTTTATGGGCGACCGTTTTAGGATAAAATACATAAACTACTTAAGTGCAAAAACTTTTGCACTTAAGTGCAAAAGATTTACACTTAAGTGAAAAAAACTGGACATAATGGCAAAAAATCACATAATGGCAAAATCTTTTGCACTTAAGTAAAAAGTACTTAACGCAAAAATACGTCTTTTGTCATTATGTAGTAATCTGTTTACATTATGTACCTTCGCACTTAAGTACAAAATATTTCCTCTTATCCCTCTTGTCACAATGGATGGTTCCGTTTACCGATGTATTGCGCATGCCCCAGAGGTCAAAATGGCGGCGGAGGTTGAGGTGATTCCGATTATTAGAATTTATCGCGAATGTTCGTTACTGCGACTATCATTGGAATTGTCATGTAGGAAAATTTGGACAGACGTTAAAAGGCAAACATGTTGCGTGGACTCACGACAGAAATGCAATGGTTGGCAGCGTATTAATTGGCAAACTACACAGACTCGCAACGGCCAGCGTAGCCTGAATCCTGCGTCATACCACGGACTTAGATACGAAGGTAAATGATATGTCACTTTAGCGGTGTAACAATATTGGTTACTAAAATCATGACAACTTGTGTCGAAATGATGATAAGACCATAGGCCTACCACAGACCTTAAACGATAAATGAATGAGAGGTTAGCCTAATAAATAAAGTTTAGAGTCCTAGAGTAACAAAAAAGTAATAACCATCCTAAATAACTAACATTAAACTACTAAGCTTAGTTATTTAATTTCATATATAGAGAGAGGGAGTGATATTAAGTTTCATTTATATGAGATTTAAATATCTAAATCTCTATTTTGATTACAAAATCACCAAATAAAGGTGTTCTTTTTAAAACATTATTTAAAAAAAAGTAAAATAATTAAATATGGAGAGCATTAACATAAGCTGATAGTTTTATGTGACTGTATTTTTTAAAAATCTAGAAGAGCATTAAAACAAATCGCACATGCACTTCCTTTTTAGAATTTAAATATTTGTATATTATCATTGCATGCATGGAGCCCCCCCCCCCTATATTTTTTTTTAATATGTACACAAAAGATAGATAAAATAAATCTATTTAAAATAGAAATGTACTGTTCATTTTTTGCCTTCAAATTAACATTTATAATAATCTAATTTCTGTTTTATATAGGTGAAGGGCTTGTTTACCCATGACTTCATGGATGGGAAATCTTCAATGGTTATCTTTCCCCAGTGTGGTATTGACATCTTGTTTTGGACATCTTTTCTGCCTCTTCGCAACTTCAGTTAATATCAGGAGTCGACAACTAGACAATGGATCAGTTATTGTTACATTGTAGATCCACTAATGAAGGTTTGCGACAGCTTTTATATGCCACTATGGAGAACATGGAGATCTAGATCAATGCAACAACATGTACCATTGTACCTTGCTGTGTTTGTTCCATAGGTGAATTGTCAGCTGAATGACTTTGGTCATGTAACGGACCTGCTCAAAAGCCAGGTGGACTCCAGATCTAGAGCAGCTATGAATGTTTGAGCTGACTGAGGAAATGGGCAACCATGTAATAATCATAGTATTTCAGTTACATCACGTGTAAAATATCTTGGTATATATATTAACAACTTGTTATCTGGTGAAGAGATTGTTGATTCCATAATTAAAAATGTTAATCAGAGATTAAAATTTCTGTATAGGAATAGTAGTTGTTTGTCTTTCAAATCCAGGAAGACCTTGTGCTCTGCGCTTATTCTATGCCACTTTGTCTATGCAAGTGCTAGTTGGTATGAAGGACTGTCAAAAAAAAATAAAAAAAATCTACAAGTGGCACAAAACAAGGTGATAAGATTTATATTAAATGTACATAATAGACACAGTTTGTCATACCAAGATTTTAGTTGTGTAAACATACTGGATATCAATACCAGGGCAAGGCAACTTAGACTTAACCATATGTTCAATATTTTCCATGGAAAAGATCCTCAATATATATACATGTATACATTTTTTAACAGGAATCAATGTCCGTATATATATATATAGTATTCGCTCAAATCTATGTAATTTTATTGTAATTGTAGAAGAAAAGTATTATGTGTACTTTTAAACTGACCATCATGTTCTAATGGAATAGCAGTTTATTTTATGAATGATGTCCACAAATGTATCAAATGTATAACACCAATATTCAATTTTAAAATTGTACTTGAGTTTCTTTTAAGGACCCCAATGGAAATAAGCTTTTAGCTTTTTGGGTTATTCTAGGTAAAAGGCTGCAATTTCGGTAAAAATTCTAATCTATTGATCTCATATATTAACTAGTGCTCAATGTTGTTATTTTAAGGTACAAGTGCTGTCGCAAAATTGAATGTTGTACTGTACTCTACTCTGTGATATTTATGTATTGTAATATGCCTATTTTACCTGAATAAATATTATTATTATTATTACCCTATATGACTGTCTGTGAAGAAGTTCAATAATGTGTTTTCTCTACATTACCTGTGATTTTTCGCTAGAGAATGTTAATGTTAACATCCATGAAAGTTAATTGTGGTCCAGAGTGAACATTTAATTACCAAAACTGATACAGTAGTGGCACACCCCTTAATTTGCAAACGGCTGAGATGATGTGTGGGGCTTGTACAAGTCTAGTCATTGTAATGAAAAGGGAGCCAACTCGACTCTTGTATATTTTTGACCTAGTTTTTATCATTAGAAAAGGACTAGAGTCCTTAAGGGTCATTTCCAGCCTAATCGGGGATTTAGGATTAGTTGTTATATTTGTAATCTGGAATAAATTCAGTAGGCAAATATGAAATTTCAAATTCATTCGACAACTGGTTTAGGATATATGTAGGATATATGGCATTACAAAGAGAGACATAACAAACATTTTCTTGATAAAATGCATGAATACTGTCGGTAGTGTGCTGTTTGGTTGAAAATTGGCCATTTTGAAGGAAATTAACTAAACGCTCTTCAATTTTTGACAGCCTCCGCATGCTTAAACATTGTCATACCAGTGTTAATTCTTAGCAAGGAATTTTTGTTTGTCACATGCTGATGCTTCATTTCTACATGTTAACTGTCCAAAAACACCATATTTTGGCTAGTAACGCAGCTCATTGTTATGGTAGGGCATCTATGAAACATTTTTGTCATGTATTACCGTAAGTAGTGATTTTTTTACACTTAAGTGAACATAATGGCAAAACATTTTTTTGTCATTATGTAGTGATTTTTTTTTTCACTTAAGTGCAATAAAAGTCGTTTTTACACTTAAGTGCAAAAAAGTCGTTTTTCCACTAAAGTGCAAAAAATCTTCACATAATGGCAAAACATTTTTTTTGTCATAATGTAGTGAATTTTTTTTCCACTTAAGTGCAAAAAAAGTCGTTTTTACACTTAAGTGCAAAAAATCTTCACATAATGGCAAAACACGTTTTTTGTCATTATGTAGTGACGTTTATACACTTAAGCGCAAAAAAACTTCATATAATGGCAAAACACATCATGAATTAAGTAGTGAAAAGCCTTTTTTGCCACTTAAGTGCAATAAAACTTTATATAATGGCAAAACACATCATGAATTAAGTGGTGAAAAGTCGTTTTTACACTTAAGTGCAATAAAAGTCGTTTTTCAACTTAAGTGCAAAAAATCTTCACATAATGACAAAACACATTTTTGTCATTATGTAGTGACGTTTTTCCACTTAAGTGCAAAAAATCTTCACATAATGGCAAAACACATTTTTTGTCATTATGTAGTGACGTTTTTACACTTAAGCGCAAAAAACCCTTCATATAATGGCAAAACACATCATGAATTAAGTAGTGAAAAGCCTTTTTGCCACTTAAGTGCAATAAAAGTCGTTTTTCAACTGAAGTGCAAAAAATCTTCACATAATGACAAAACCCTTTTTTGTCATTATGTAGTGACGTTTTTCCACTGAAGTGCAAAAAATCTTCAAATAATGGCACAACCCATTTTTGAATTTGTAAGTATTAAGTACTGAAAAAAATTGTAAACTTTAAAATTGAAATACAGGAACTCTTTTGCTCAAAGTACCAAAACGGTTTCCTTTCTCTGCGCATGACAGCGGTTACTGGATGTTGATGTTAGAAAATTCGAATATTAAAATGGCGGCGGAGGTAGATGGTGTTTTGCAAGCGATTTCAAGAAATATTTTAACAGTTTCGAGACAATTGATGCAGGAAAACCCGAATAGACTTCAGCTGCGTAACCTGCTGCAAGGATCGAAAACAAATTGTGGTCGTATCTCAACGTATTTGTCGGCAAACCACGTAGACAACATAATACAGTCGTTGGATAATTTGCTTGAGCTGGTTGACAGGCCGACCCCCATGCCTGCAGAAGTATCCTCTGCTCAAAATCGTGATCCCGACAATGATGGTACGTTTCAAATACACTTTTCATTAAATAATTTTAAAAAATACTTACACTTTGCAAATATAGATTATAGTTTTTTTTGGAAACAAAAACACATGAATATCGTCATCCACTTTTTTATTTTTTTTATTTTCCAAGATTTTCAGAACATGTTCAGAACAGAACATCACATCAACACACATTCACACATATCTACTATTGAAATTATCAGCAAACTCATCATCCTCATCATCTAATGATGATTTTATACAATATTAATCACCAAGACACATTCAATTTTCACACACTTTCACACATAGAATAGACAAAACAAATGGACAAAGAGCACTGTGTGTGTGTGTGTGTGAGAGAGAGAAAGAGAGAGAGAGAGAGAGAGAGAGAGAGAGAGAGAGAGAGAGAGAGAGAGAGAGAGAGAGAGAGAGATCAGACTGCCAAATCTGAGAAGATACTAAATAAAATAAATAACTGCTGTGAGTATTTGTCAATATTTTGTTTTTTTTAAGTAGAATAACAACTAATAACTTAATATAAATAGTCATAATATTCAGGGTTAGTTGAGGTCAAGCTCTACTAATTTTAACCATTTTTCCCATTCAGAAGTAAATCTTCTAAGGCCTTGTTCCCCTTTACCACGAGCAATATATTTCTGAACCTTATAGTAATCTTTAATCGAATTGACTAAAGCCGTCACATTAAGTGACTTATGAAAACATCTGGTTTTGTATATATATTGTTTAATGAACAGAGTAATTTCATTATCAATTCTGGTATAAATTCCAGTTTGGTTGATAAAACCAAAGATCATTGATTCTTTATTTAGTGAGAAAGGAATAGTGAGAGCACTTAAAAGACTTTCAAAATTGCTCAGAAATTTTTGTACTTCCCTGCATTCCCATAAAACGTGGGTAATTGTCTCCCTTTCTATGATACAAAAAACACAGTGTGGGTTATTTACAAGTCCAATTTTGCATAAATAAGAATTGGTTGTTAAAATATAATGATTAATTCTAAATTGCAACCATTGCAATTTTGTATTTTTTGTAACCCTGAAAGGAATAGCATATATTTTCCCCCAAGTTTCCTGATTATAGTCGAATATAGTTCCCCATTTTGTTTGAGCAGTTATTGATGCATTATTTCTGATAAGTATATTATAGAAGTCTTGAGAACCTTTTTTCTTCTTTAAAATTATTACAAGATGTAACGGTATAATTGGGTATATCACATTTTTGTTTGGCAAATTAAGTTGTTTCAGATAATTCTTTATGCTTGTTATCAAGCCATGATATTCTAGATAATTAGTTATTGTACCATGTAGATCACAAAATTCCTTAAAAGACAAGAAAGAGTAGTCTGTGTTGTTTTTCAACAAATCATTAATTATCATAATCCCGTTTTTAAACCACTTACTATAAAAAACAACTTTATTACCAACAGAAATATTTTTGTTATACCATAAGGGTGTCTTAAGTAGGGCAAAATTCTCATTTTTAAACAGCTCCTCTTTTGCTCTTAATTTATACCATGCCCTAAACACATCTTTCCAAAACACATTTTTGCAATTTCCTTGAACTTTATTAAGGTACTCGTTTCCTGAGTTAGCCAAGATATGAGGATTTACACAAGATTTTAAAATGCTTACCCATTTACCTTCTGATCTAAAAAACCTTCTTATCCAACTTATTTTCAGAGCTTCAATAAAAGACATTAAATTAACCATTTTTAGCCCACCTTCTTGATAATTTTGGATTATTATGTCCCGTTTAATCTTATCAGTTTTGCTATTCCATAAAAAATTGAAAAGAACAGAATTGAGCTGTTTTATAAATTTTTCAGATGGATTAGGTAAGGAAATGAACAGATGATTCATCTGAGAAATTAATAAAGATTTAATGACATTAATTCTACCAATAGGTGTGAGCAACCTTCTACTCCAGCTCTTAATAAGAGCTTTAAGTTTAACTAATTTTTTATCAAAGTTCATTTTAGGTATTTTGCAAAGATCTACATGGAAATCTATCCCAAGAAGAGTAAATTTATTAACTCCCCATCTAAGATTCATATTTGGAAGGAGAACATCATTGCTGTATTTTTTACTGCCTATCCAGACAACTTCAGTTTTACCTACATTTACTTTAAGACCAGATATTTTTGCATAAATATTTAGTTCATCAACCGCCCCTTTCAGTGATTTTTCAGAACCATGTAATACCAGAGAAGTGTCTGCATACTGAGACTTTAAGATGGGACAGTTATTAACCTTTATACCAGTTACACTCTTATTGTTTCTAAGGCGGATTGCTAATACTTTTGCACATAGTATAAAAATATATGGAGCGATGGGATATCCTTGACGACAACCACGATTTATTTTGAAAAATGCTGATAAATTACCCCCCTGGTTTATAGCAGAGCTTGAATTACAGTGTAAAATTTTGACCCAATTTCTGATATCGTTTCCAAATCCAAGTACTTCGTCTATGAATTTCCAAGAGACAGAATCGAATGCCTTTTCAAAATCAACCATTAATAACATTCCAGAGATATCATTTTCCTCTGTATATTGCATAATGTCATAAACCAGGCGAGTATTTTCTCCTACATAGCGTCCCGATATATAAATACAGATTGATCAGAGTTAATAATTTTTGTAAAACTAGTTTGAATCTACTTGTTATTGATCCAGAAGCAATTTTGTATACAATGTTTAATAGAGAAATAGGTCTCCAATTCTTTATAAAATACTTTGATTTATTAGCCTTAGTTATACAAATAATTATTCCCTGACGTTGTGTAATAGACAGCTGACCATTTGAAAAACCATATTTTAATGCCCTAACCACAAAATTGCCTAACTGATTCCAAAAACAGTTATAAAATTCTGATGTGAATCCATCTGAGCCTGGGCTCTTATTACTTTTCATATTCTTTAGTGTTATAGATGCTTCTTTAAGTGTAATAATACCTTCCAAACTGACCGCTTCTTCAACATTTAAATTTGGCACATCAAAATCTTCTAAAAATTCGTCCAAATCTATGTCATCGACTTCATTATCAATAGAATACAATTGTTCATAAAAAAATCACCTCATTTAATATATCTACTTGTTTAGTTAGAAATTCCCCATTTTCCTGTTGTTACTTTGGAATGATTTTTGATGTAAAATGTCTATTTTCTAAATTAAAAAAATAATTGGTAGGTATTTCACCCTCATCAATCCATAAGGCTTTTGCACGTATTATACTCCCTTTTATCCTATGTACTCTAATCTTTGCCAATTCCTTTTTTTTCTCAACTAACTTGTCTAAGTCTACATTATTCTATTTTCCAGTTCCTGTATTTGATCTATAAAGGTCTTTTTCCTTGCCCAACACTGTTTCTTTTTATAGGAAAAATATGAAATTGACTTACCTCTTATTTCCATTAATAGTGTTTCTAAAAATATCGTCATCCACTTTTGATGATGTCACAATTATCAGTGACACATTTTAATTACGTCACAATTGAACACAAGCTAATCAGCACAAGTCTATAGCTATCTCCCCCTAGGGGATGACAAGCTGATCTTTCCCAGCTTAAACAGGAGACTAGCCTGTGTAGGGTGGGAAAACATGTTTTCTTATTGCTGTGCCTGCAAATATATGTGCATCAATTAACATTTTTGGGGACGAAATTACAGTAACCATTGCTATACAGTCATACAGGAATACAAATATTTTTTTCCTTGACTAGGAAACTGAATTATTGTTTTTATAATAAGTCTGTATACAACTCTTTCTTCATAATTGTTTGAATACTTGTATGGAGAGATAAAAATAATAACTGAATCTTCATATATACCTTTTCAATAGTAATATGTTTACTTTTACTTATTTTAAGGTTCACTTGAACATGTCAGCTTGCGTGGTCGAGGTCGACCTACATTGGGTATCAGTGTTGAGGACATAAAGGCTGGGCTGCAAAATGGATTTACAGCTAAGGATATTGGAAAACAGCTTGGATGTTCAGCAGACACTGTCTACAAGAAAATGAAGGCAGCAGGCTTGAGTGTTCGAGGGGAAAAGTATGCCAGACTTGATGACCCATCACTTGATGAACATGTTGGTGAAATCCACCGTGATCATCCCAAGGCTAGGAACGAGGTGAGTAGAATTGTTCTATTTGTTTGTTTGTTTGATTTTGTTTAACGTCCTATTAACAGCTAAGGTCATTTAAGGACGGCCTCCCCTGTGTGCAAGATGCATGCGTGTAGTGTATGTGTGTGTATTTTGGGAGGCTGCGATATGTTCGTGTTTGTCTCCTTGTGATAGCGCGGAACTGATGCCGACTTTATAGTGCTACCTCACTGAAACATACTGCCGAAGACACCCAGCAGGACGCCCCACCCGGTCACATTATACTGACAACGGGTGAACCAGTTGTCCCACTCCTAATTTGCTGAACGTTAAGCAGGAGTAGAAACTACCATTTTTAAAGACTTTGGTATGTCTCGGCCAGGGGACAGAACCCAAAGCCTTCCTCAAATTGTTCTATCTCCTTTTAAATATATATTATTTACACAGGTAAATTGTCTTTAAGTTTAGAAGTCAAATACTTGTAGGCATGACCATTGATTAAAACCTGCAAATCTGCCTGTGTAATTAATTAGACATGGTCCAACAGTTGTTAAAAACTCTGAGTAAAAGAACCCATGTTAAGTAACTTTTACTTGATAGTGGTATTTGCGAAGTGTATCTCCTCTAAAAAATACATTTTTTTATCTTTTCAGATGGTTAGTGGATACCTAAAGGCCAAAGGCTTTCAAGTACAGAGGCAGCGAGTACGAGAGTCTCTCACTCGAGTGGATCCCCCTGCAGCAGCACAGCGATGGAGCTCTGCAATTTCAAGGCGGACCTATCGGGTACCTATGCCAAACAGCCTGTGGCACATGGATGGTCATATGCGTCTTATAAGGTAAATACATTTTTTTTAATCGGATTTTCCTTTACACTTAAATTATATGACAAGTATAACTGGAAGCCATCTTTATATGATTACTTTAATAGCTAAAAAGCTTGCAATATAAGCCATATACAGTCATATGTTCTACTCATGAATATTACAATCTTTATAATGCATATACACATTTCAGACTGAAAAAAACTTTCACTGCAAGCTTGGTCTCCCCCTGGATAATGTTTCTAAACACTTACATTTGCAGAAAAATGGCTTTCCCAAGTATTTTAAATTGTCCCACTGAATGATTTAAAAGGTTGTTGTTATTTCTAAGTACCGGTACTAGCAAAAAGTCAAAATCCGCAATAAACGTTCTTCTATCTTTCAACATATGCATTTTTAATGTAAAGTTAAAGTCTAATTTAAATTATCATGATATATTAGATATGATATTTGGAGTATCCATACATCTGTCTATTTGTATATATTTTGGTTTCCTTATTACTTGCTTCCTTATTATTCAATTCTGATCAAACACATGGTGTGTATGGTTGTATATGTAGAATATGGCTCAAATATTACCTTTTTCCCATACAAATCTGTAGAACTCTTCTTTTGTGATTTCCATTAAGCAAAATTAGGAGACTGACAAAATAGTTATTTCTTTATGTTAAATTATGCGCAAATGTTTGATTTTAGTGTCCATTTTTTTCCAGATGGGGCATGGTTACTCATGGATGCATTGATGGTTATTCAAGATTGGTGACATTTTGAAGATGCAGCACCAACAACAGGTCATCAACAGTGTTGGACCTCTTTGTAACTGCTGTCATCCAGTATGGCTTACCATCACGGGTCCGGTCTGATCACGGAGGAGAGAATGTACAGGTGGCTCTGTTTATGAATTTGGTCAGAAGCAGCTCCAGGAACAACCACATCACGGGCAGGTCAGTCCACAGTCAGAGGATAGAGAGGTTGTGGAGGGATGTCCAGACAGAAGTTGGAGAGACATTTTGTAAACTGTTCCATGACATGGAGGACAGAGGTATCCTTGATCCCTCAAATGATTGCCATCTCTGTGCACTTCAGCTTGTCTTTGTGCCTGAGGTAAACAGACAGCTTCAGAACTTTAGAGAAGCATGGAATAAACACCGAATCAGGACAGAGTCCAGAAGAACTCCAGAGCAGTTGTGGATGCTTGGGATGCTTGGCGACACTGATGGTCACACATCTGTGAGAGAAATGCAGAAGCCAGACTCCCTGCAAGACCTCGAGGCAAAACTCAGCCAAAATCAGTGAACTGTATACAGTTTGATAATGATTTAATCGATGTTGATATGACAATTACTCAAGTTTTCCACTTTAATTCAGGGCTGAAAAATCCATTACACCATTCTAAACGACCTTTGTGTTTTTCTTTTGTTGATTTCTTATTCAGTTTGCAAATTATTTCAATTCAGCAATGGCTTCATTTTCAAGATCTTTTAATTGAGATGATGACTTTTGTTGCTGTTGATGATCTTGGTGAAAATGATGTTTTTTTGATGTAAAAGAGTCGTCTGGCCGATCTTGATCTTGACGGCTGATATTTTAAAATCATAATGAATTTGCCGATGTTACAGATGATTTTGATGACGTGATGTTTTGTTTTGTTTTTATATAAATATATATATATATGAAAATGATAATTAATGACAATTATGATGATTCCAGGTATGGGGCGCATTGATTCATACTTTAGTGGCTGGAAGATATTTAATATTGTTCAATTTTGATGAAACTTGGTATGCATGTACATTATACAAAGGCTGGGTCCAAGTTTGAATTATGAGCAAAATCTGTGCATAATCAATTAGCTTTCTGTGCTCTGATTGGTCCAATTCCAAATTTCAGTTTCCATAACGTAACTTGATTAGATATTGTTTGATTGATTTTGTCGAAACTTGGTATGCATATACATTATACAAAAGCTGAGAAAAGTTAAATTTTGTACATAATTAATTAGCATACTTTGCTCTGATTGGTTGATGGCTTTTGCACATTAACTTTGTCAAATATATGTGGTAAAGGTTAAACTTGGTCAATATTAATATGTGTAATTACAAAGGCTAACATATGGCAATCGGAATGGTCGACCGTTTCCACACAATAATTATTAAATATACCATACCAAATGGAAAAAACAATGTTTTTTCTAATATTTAAACATTTTTATCACTGTAAATACATTAATTCCAGATCTGGCTACAATCCCTTATCACCTTAAACTAATGATAACTTACAATATATGATGGGGTCTCTGACCAAGTGTCTACCTAACCCTCCCATGTGAATGATTCTAGAATCTGTAGAATATGCCATGTATTGTAATGAATATTATCAATGTCTTCTTTTTTTTTGCATGAATTATAATGTTTTGAAACTTAAATGTCTTTAAATGATCTGATCAGACATAGACTATTTCTTCTGGTTTTAGTTCATATAATTACTAAGCATGTCAGTTTGAAAGAAATTTCTCCATTAATATTAGTGTGTGAATTAATTACGGGATCAAAAATGCATGTCATATCTACATATTTTGGAATATATGTACATTGATTGGTATCTCATCAGTCTTTTCAACTGTGAAGTTTGTTGAAGATGATTGCTTGCAAGAAAGGAAGTAATACATTTACGAGGTTGTTGTTATGAAATTTGTGCTTGTGAGAGGACTTCTGCGGCTGTTATTTGTACATAATGTGTTTAATATTTCACCAAATGTAAATAAAATCTGTTACAATATAATTATGCAGTTTTAAATTTTCTTGTGAAAATACCATCAACGGCAGGAAAGAGACACTGTAATAGGAGTGGGAAAATCCACTAAAGTAACAGACACAACATGAAAGGAACAGTCATATAGTAACAGACACCACATCATGGGAACAGTCGAGTAGTAACAGACACCACATGATGTTAACAGTCGTGTAGTAACAGACACAAGATTGGAACAGTCGTGAAGTAACAGCCACCACATGATGTTAACAGTTAACAGTCGTGAAGTAACAGACACCAAATGATGTTAACAGTCGTGTAGTAACAGCCACAACATGATGTTAACAGTCGTGTAGTAACAGCGACCACATGATGTTAACAGTCGGGTAGTAACAGACACAAGATTGGAACAGTCGTGAAGTAACAGCCACCACATGATGTTAACAGTTAACAGTCGTGAAGTAACAGACACCAAATGATGTTAACAGTCGTGTAGTAACAGACGTTACAATATAATTATGCAGTTTTAAATTTTCTTGTGAAAATACCATCAACAGCAGGAAAGAGACACTGTAATAGGAGTGGGAAAATCCACTAAAGAAACAGACACAACATGAAAGGAACAGTCATATAGTAACAGACGCCACATCATGGGAACAGTCGAGTAGTAACAGACACCACCTGATGTTAACAGTCGTGTAGTAACAGACAATACATGATGTTAACAGTCGTGTAGTAACAGCCACGACATGATGTTAACAGTCGTGTAGTAACAGCCACCCCATTATGTTAACAGTCGTGTAGTAACAGACACCACATTATGTTAACAGTCGTGAAGTAACAGACACCAAATGATGTTAACAGTCGTGTAGTAACAGACAACACATGATGTTAACAGTCGTGTAGTAACAAACACAAGATTGGAACAGTCGTGTAGTAACAGACACCCCATGATGTTAACAGTCGTGTAGTAACAGATACAACAAGATGGGAACAGTCGTGTAGAAACAGACACAACATGAGACACCACATGATGGTAACAGTCGTGTAGTAACAGACACCACACACCACATGATGTTAACAGTCGTGTAGTCACAGACACCACATGATGTTAACAGTCGTGTGGTAACAGACACCACATGATGTTAACAGTCGTGCAGTAACAGACACCACATGATGTCAACAGTCGTGTAGTAACAGACACAACAAGATTGGAACAGTCGTGTAGTAACAGACACCCCATGATGTTAACAGTCGTGTAGTAACAGACAGAACATAATGGTAACAGTCGTGTAGTAACAGACACCACATTATGTTAACAGTCGTGAAGTAACAGACACCAAATGATGTTAACAGTCGTGTAGTAACAGACACAGCATGATGTTAACAGTCGTGTAGTAACAGATACAACAAGATGGGAACAGTCGTGTAGAAACAGACACAACATGATGTTAACAGTCGTGAAGTAACAGACACCACATGATATTAACAGTCGTGTAGTAACAGACACAACAAGATGGGACCAGTCGTGTAGTAACAGACACCACATGATGTGAACAGTCGTGTAGTAACAGACACCACATCATGTTAACAGTCGTGTAGTAACAGACACAACAAGATGTTAACAGTCGTGTAGTAACATACACCACATGATGTTAACAGTCGTGTAGTCACAGACACCACATGATGTTAACAGTCGTGTAGGAACAGACACAACAAGATGGGAACAGTCGTGTAGGAACAGACACAACATGATGTTAACAGTCGTGTAGCAACAGACACAACATGATGTTAACAGTCGTGTAGTAACAGACACAAGATTGGAACAGTCGTGTAGTAACAGCCACCACATGATGTTAACAGTCGTGTAGTAACAGCCACCACATTATGTTAACAGTCGTGTAGTAACAGACACCACATGATGTTAACAGTCATGTAGTAACAGACAGAACATAATGGTAACAGTCGTGTAGTAACAGACACAATATTGGAACAGTCGTGTTGTAACAGCCACCACATGATGTTAACAGTCGTGTAGTAACAGCCACCACATGATGTTAACAGTCGTGTAGTAAGACACCACATGATGTTAACAGTCGTGTAGTAACAGACAGAACATAATGGTAACAGTCGTGTAGTAACATACACCACATGATGTAAACAGTCGTGTAGTAACAGACACAACATGATGTTAACAGTCGTGTAGTAACAGATACAACAAGATGGGAACAGTCGTGTAGAAACAGACACAACATGATGTTAACAGTCGTGTAGTAACAGACACCACATGATGTTAACAGTCGTGTAGTAACAGACAAAACATAATGGTAACAGTCGTGTAGTAACATACACCCCATGATGTAAACAGTCGTGTAGTAACAGACACAAAATGATGTTAACAGTCGTGTAGTAACAGACAAAACATAATGGTAACAGTCGTGTAGTAACATACACCACATGATGTAAACAGTCGTGTAGGAACAGACACAACATGATGTTAACAGTCGTGTAGAAACAGACACCACATGATGTTAACAGTCGTGTAGCAACAGACACAACATGATGTTAACAGTCGTGTAGTAACAGACACAACAAGATGTTAACAGTCATGTAGTAACAGACACCACATGAAAATGTGAAAGGAAATCAATCTGATAGCCTTGATGTTGTTACATCAACAAACTTGCGTTTTCATATCAGTGGTACATTTTATCCTTACAATGGAATGATCCTCTTCCAGTTCCCGTGATGGTGGATGCAGTAACCCAATGGGTGGCTAAATATGAAATTTGGACCAGTTTAGTTGCAAAGAATGTAGGTTAATTATTGACCTGCTTTCATTTAGGTTATATTTGCACTTCTTTCATTTACTTTTATTTTCCAACATTAACTTAATAAAAATAATTTTTGACTTGCTGTTTCAATGGAATCGAAATGTTGCAGTTAAATAATAGCTTCCTGGTGATCACAGAAATTGTATACCATGCCAATCCCAATGTTAAATGTTTATTTAAAACAAATCCTTTTTTTTTTAAATCTAAATGATTTTAGGCATCTTTAATCAATCTATTGTTAATTTTTTTAAAGTGTGCCTTACCACACTCTTTGCCTTCACTAAGCGGTTAGGCCAAATTTGAATTTTATTTAGTTTTCAATTAAATTATTGTATATGCTACTCACGTGGTTCTCTAAATAGGTCAAGGTCATTTGTTGTAGAAACCAATATTCCATGCCAAATTTATTAAAAAGAAACAACATTCACCATATTAAGGAGTTGTGATTTTTAAATTCACACTTCCACTTTTAGGACTTATTTGTCTGACCCAAGTGGTGTTATACTATTCATGAACTACAGAATTCAATTAAATGATTAGGTTTGAGGAGCACTTTCAAGAAATTATTGATAGAGGACATATACCCTAGTGTGGCATAAACCATCCTTGTCCTTAACCTATTAGGCAAGGGGAGCTAATAATTCACACTTGAAGGTTATTTTGTTGAACTGTACCTCTGGAGTTGCTACTGGTCTTGCAGCTGGTTGTTCTTCTCTTTGGATAACACTGTCTGCATTTGATGGCTGTAGATATAACCAAGTCTTTGTATATGGTGAATCAGTCATTGAGGACAAAGGTATACATACTACATCAAATCTTGTTTGTCACTTTTATTTTGTGATTAAAGAGGACTAAGGAATCGCCAAATTCCTACAATGCACAGCTTTTAAACATACAATGAATATGACTTCATGACCCTTACATAATTTATAATGTATATCTTTATTTTTTCTCATTGACCTTGCTATGATATTACAACCTAAAAGATATCGAAACTGCAAAGGTGCTGGCTAACCATATTGCATCTGTGAAACAGAATCATAAGGTCAAATGTACTGAAAATTTTAATTTATTTTACTCAGGTAACCTTTAAACAATTTGAACAAAAAATAAACTAGAACAGGCCCATTCATTAAGTGCCAACATGTCTTCCAATATTCATAAATATTGATGAACAAGGTTGAAAAAAGCAATACCTTCAGATTAATAATATGAACCGGAAAATGAGCACAATACATTGTGTAAATTTAAAACTAGTAAACTTATAGTGGCAACTGGAAGATGAAATCATGTTGAGAACCAAAACATATTGCAATACCCAAGACATTGGTGAGGAATCTTATTACTCGTTAAAATGTCCCTTTTTTCCCCCCCAACAGATTTTTTTTATATAACTACTCTTATGCGATGCCAAATATTGTTTATTTCTCAGAACTTATCTATACAATGTTAAAATTTCAAGAAATATGCATATATTTATCAAGATATTTGTTATTAATATATTTGTCATAAGTATATATGATATTTGATGTTGTATACTGCTGTTAAGATGTTTTCTCTGTTAATTTTTTAATTTTGTAAAGAGAATTTAAGTTAAAGATAAAAAAAAAATGAAATTGTGATCAATTCTGCTAGGTAGATTTTGATAAATGTGTCACACAATTCACCTGGTAAAAAAATAATTTAAGAAGAAGAATTTAACTTTTCCAGTCAATATAGTTTTAACAATCAAAATAAAAAATCGGGAATTTATATGATATCTGTATTTATAAGTGACAACCCACTTTTAGATGAAAGTAAATAAATTAACTAAAATGAGCTTACAACTCTTAAATCCCTCTTGGGGATCAGGAACAACTTCCCCTGGCCTATCTGCTTCCTGAGATCAACTGGTGTGTTGGGGTTCAACACTTTCAAGTGGCGCCCTTTGTCTGCCTTAGCGTAGTAGAACCCAGACAATCTTAGGTTGACATTAGGATAATAATCTACAAGAGTATCCTCAAAATCCTCCAATGTTTGGAATTCTATAACTGACTTGACAGGATACCTATCATGGGGACTAAGCTGTATCCTGGGGTATCCTGAAAGTATTTGTTTATGATTTTATCCAAAAAGTCATATTGGTATGAAAAGCACTGTATGCAATTGACAATCTTTCATTTTTAACAACTAACAGGAGCAATTCATCATGCATGGCCTTTCAATATGTACTACCAGCCTGCTATTAGTGATAGGTGTTTTGGGCTTTGGGGGACAGTTTGACTTACAGTGATACTTATATGGTTCCATCAAGAAAAGTTGACAAGCTTTTACAATAACGCTGGAATTATTATCAGTAATCTGACTCATTGACCTACAGGAGGAAATTATAAGCATCTCAAACTGTTTTGCCACCCAGAAATGCTTACCAAATCCACAACGCTGAAGCCTGTTTTTCTCAGAGGTTGTCGGTATGAAATCATCGTTGGCCTTGGACATTAGAAAAACCAGGAGTTTCCATTTGGTACTGTTTCTTCGGCCACGATTTTCTAGAAAATAACAAACAATGATGTTATTTTGCTATAGTAAGATTAAGAAAGAAATCAACCATGAGCCAATCAAATCGGAATGCATGAATTTGTTTTCAGGTTCTTACAAATCAACAATCAGATACATTTCCATATATAGACAGCATGCAGACTATCAGAAAGGTTTATGTAGTTTATAGACATCATTTAATTTACAGGAATGTATTGAAAACAACTTTTAATGGAAATAAATATTTTGCACTTAAGTGAAAAACACACAAGAGTTGTGTCCCTTGCATTGAAAATCTCCAATCGCGAAAGTGTAGACAACAAAAGCTGTCGTAACGATGTAAACAACGTTGTGGCACTGATGGCCAACATGCAAGCCCAACGTAAAATCGGCCGTTTTAAATGTAAACTTCACGCATTAACTGACAATAATAACACAAACGATGTCCAATATCAACTGCTAGACCACGACTATGCTATGGTTGTGCAATACCCAACAGGAAAGACATTTTGGCCTTGGAAGCATTTTATACATCACACTAATCAGGATGATATTCTATATTTCTTATTACATGTATATGCCCAATATGACTATATTTCAAGTTCATTTTTTATATTACATACAACAGTGTTATTTTTACAATGAAATATTTTTATACCACAATATTGCATGTTGTTATTTGTACGTAATGTAAAAGTGTATTATTGTTGTGTAGTGTGATATTTGTAAAACCACAATACATGTTGTTTTGATCCGAATGTAAATGTTTATTAATGTTTTATAAAGTGTTTTTTTTTTATTTAACAACATAGTATGTTTTATGTACATTATGTAGAAATTTATTCTTGTTGTGTAAAGTATGTGAAAGTTTGTTGTTCATTGTGACATTTTTGCTCTGTACATTATTTGTTATAATTTTAATATCCATAAACAACGTGCAATTTTGTTTTATATTAGTTATTTCATTTAAAGAATTTTTTTGGGTTGGTATTATACTGTATTATATTCGTATATATGACTTTTGGGGATTTAGAATTATTATTGGTACAAATGTAAGAGTTGTCCCTCTTTTTTGTATCTTTATATTTTTTTGTATAATAAGTAAGTTCGCTGGGTTGTTTTTTTTCACCTATATTTTCTTTTCGTTGTCCTTAACGTATTGCATTGGCACTCGGGAATGTTATTGATTCATGTAACGGGCATTTTTGTTTGTTTTAGTATTATTGTTAGAAAATTACTCAGGTTTTTTTTGTGTTTTGTTCATCGGTATTGACATTGTTTTTATTTTTTAAGTGTTATATTTCTAATAAACCCTTGTTGCATCAAATAAAAATGTATTTTGTTTCATTTTGTTACATTGAAGAAGAAAAAAAAATTTGAAATTTCATGATATCCCAAAAAATCTTAAGAAACTACCACAAGGTATGGGTTATTGTTCAGAAATAATTTGGTTAAGCCAAAGAAAGGGTGTCTGTTTAGGGTTCCCGACTGACCCTAGCTTTTTACCCTCGACCCAAAACTTTTTGATGAAGATCAAAAAGCCTTCCAGCTCCGTATTGGCGCTAAATGTCATCATAAGGAGCACAATTTGCCTCCAAATGAACCTTGTTTATGTAATTCTTTGTTTTACATACAATAAATAGTAGGGTCATAATCACATGACCAAAAATATACAATAAAAAACCAAATATGTCCGTGTGGTGGATTTTGTTCTATGATCGGTCAAAGACACCACTTTAACACAATATGTGATTTAAGGTGATTTTGTTTTGTATTGACCATTTGCTGAACAAATTTGTGCAATTTCTTCCAAGTGTGTTATCAGATATGTATGAATGTTTGTAGAATTGATAAAAATAATATTTTCTTTTAAATTATTGAAGTAAAATTTCTTGATCTGATCCTTTTAACTAAAAAAAGTTAACCATACCCCTTATTTTTTAATGGAAAAATGCTCATTTTTTTCGCCATTTTTTGCAGATTAAATGCTTGATATAAAAAGTTCTGCTATTAAACTTTTTTAAATATTTAACGAATCAAAAGAAAATGTGTTACTCTTTCTAAAACAGCCACAAAAATGTGGGGTCTGTGTGCTTTTTTTTTGGTCCCATTATTATTTGTGTTGTTTTTCACCTTTTTCGGGGTCAAATATCAAAAGTGCTTTAGTTCCACTAAATATGTAAAAAAAATACCAATAGTGTATAATATTCCACTTTCTTGCATATTATTTTTATCATATTGAACATTACAAAGTTGTACAGCAAAACTGAACCTGCGACAATGACGACAATTTAAGTGATCAATCTAGTGTTAAAAAAGGTGAAATTTTGGCTTTTTGTGAAGAGCAAGAAATACACATTAATACACATTTTCAAAATCACCGCCAAAGTGGTCATTTTTTTTTTAATTCTTGTAAAAAAGGTTCTGCAAACAACAGGCTTCTATTTTTTAACATTTTTTTAGACGCCTGTTTGCTATTAAACTGGATCATAATTTGTAAAATATTACAAAAACTGGTTACGCCAGATCGAAACAAGACATGAATGTGATCCAAACCAAAGAATACATCTTTAAGTGAAAAAAACCCACATAATGCAAATAAATCTTTTGCACTTACCAGGTAAGTGAAAAAAACACACAGAATATATTTTTTATATGAAATATGAAATCACCTATGGTATTTTTGTTACATTAATGTGAGAATACTTCTGTGTTAATATTATTTAACTTGTAAAATGTGACAGTCACAAAATATCTATAATTTAACAAATATATTAGTGATATAGTTTAATTATTCATGTGTATTTTTGAATTCAGATTTTTTGGTTATAAATTCTGAAAAAAAAAATCAACAAAATTGTTGACCTAGGTAATTTCAGCTCTGTTTGCAGTAAATGTGTACAAGAAAAACATCTTATTTGATACATACTTATTATTTTTTTAACACTTCAAGTTGGAGGATTTTATACCCCAATTCTTAGGAATGATATCATGAACTAATTTGGAACACTACCATATTTGGTATCAATCAGAAAATTTAGTACATAATTAAATCTTAACAGAAGCTGAAATTTAGAATTCTGAAATTTATGTTTTAAATTCCAGTTTATCAAGAAATATAAAACAACATGGAAGAAGGAGTTAAATTACATTGTAGAAAGGTATTCGATAATAAGGATTATTTATTATTGTTGACAGGACAACATAAACAACAAGTGCTGTATATTTGTGTGTGTGTGTGTCTGTGCGAGTTTCTTACAATCACAAGTTGAATAGTTTTTTCTTTAATAGCAGTTAGCTGAAATACTTAATAATGTGTTGTTATATCATAAATAATTTACAGTGTCGCATATGTTGCAATTTGTTATGACTTTAATTGATGTGCAATTACAAACTCATTTAAGTGAATATCATAAAATATTACATGGGTAAACATGTTTAATAACATCATGAGTACGACTGTTTAAAAATTAAATACAATTTAATAGATCCAAATAATAAATCATACTTAATACAGTTAAATTTCTGGAGGAAATGTTTTTAAATCCTGTCAAAACAAACTGTCGGACAAGGAAATCAAAAATGTTGTCACTCAGAGATATGCAGTCACAGGTGCTTGTTTATAGGGACTGCCTTGTGTATACATGGACAGCTGCCAGTGACACTTTATAGTACAGACAGTAATTGCCGTTAATTTATTTAACATTGTTACCAAGTGTCAGACTGTCTCATTGTATCGTGATAATTCCTAGCTTACAAACACATATGAATAAATGGTAAAATGTTGAGGTACGCGATAAAACAGTCAAATATATAATATTTTGTTAATGAATGCGAACAAAAGTAAATAGTGACTAATTTTCAATCAAATTGTAAGTTATATATAAATCACTTGTGTTCATTTTCAAAAAACAGAGAGAAATTTAAACAAAGATATATGTATAATCAAATTGTATTCTTAGCAGGCAATTGAATAGTCTTTATGCCTTTAAGGAAAGTATAGCTTCTTCTGAGCCAGTTTAATTCATCAATTATTACAATCGAGAGATAGTCTGAATAAGTTTTAAGTAAAATTGTTGCTGAACAATACAACAATGTCTGTTTATTTATTCATAATCAAAAGATAATTCCTTATTATTGTCAGTTATGTAAACATTTAACTTGTAAGCTGCCATATTTTAAAAAGTTACGTAAAACAGCATACACATATATACAAGATTTTCAGCACACCCTCGTCTCCGCAAGAAATTTACCCATATAACCCCTCTCATCTAGTACATCATTCTCATGAATTACAGTGAATACTTATAATTCTACTTGAAAACATGTATATTTGTGTTATGAAAATTTACGGGAATATGAAGAATAAAAACCTAAATGAAACAGGTTTAAGTACCGAAATAAACAAAACGAAAGAAAGTTGTGTCAAGCAATGGATGCTGATTAAGGTGAAGTTGATAATTTTGTATTCTGAAATACTTAGCAAAAGCCAATTAGGATGACAGTAAAATGGCATGAAAAGTAACTGAACTTCTGAAGGGCCCCGAAATTTGACATACACTCCAAAACAAGGCCTGTAAACTAGTTATCTGTCAAAAATCAATATTGAATACCATATTTCACGAATCATAGCACATCTCAATATCTCAACATATACGTTCATAGTCAATTAATACTGCCATTAATCAAAACGTTCATCGACTGCCGTTACAACTCAATGTCTAGGCATATACGATATAGCAAAGGAAATCGAAAGTAAAAAGTTGATGTTCTGGAACAAGCTCTGTAATGGAACTATGGATTTTATGTGGAAACTCGTTTTTATTGTTAGAATGAGTAGTTTTTTGTATGGATATTCATCGGTAAACCAACGAGGATTTATTCCAGACGTTTGCAAAACATTCATGAAATTTAAAATACAGTGTCTATTCAGAGACTTTATCGTTAGCCCGATAACTATACCAAAATACGCATGGAAACGCTTTATTGACAAATTTATGTCAGACCGGTATTACAATAAATGGAGAGAAAAACTGAGTGAAAAACACGAACTCCGACGTTACTCTGTGATACATACGACACGAGGCCCTAGCCCGTTATTACTTCTAAGCTTGAAATATAGACCGTTTACGTGGGATATAGTGTATATCCTCAAATTATCATTTACTTGGGAGAACACTGGCGTTGTTTGTAAACTGTGCTCGAAGGAAAGTAGTGATATTGTGACACACTTTGTCATCAAATGTCCAGCCCTATTTCATAGTAGAGATATGTTTTTAGAGAAAGTTGTAGACTGTATAAATGTGAAGTCATACGCTGACTTTTCATTTTTGGAAGAAAGCGACCAAACAAACTTCCTTCTTGGAGATCGAACTAAAGTATCACTACCAGATGACGAATGGGAGCAACTTATGCTAGCAGTAGCCACCAATATTAAACACCTATTGAAAGATATGAACTCTGTTCTGTAGATGTTTCCCGATATTCTGTAATATGTGAAATGTGTATTTATGTGTATAATCTCTTATGTAAGAGGAAATAAAGAATATCTATCTATCTATCTATCTATTGTACATACCCCCGTCTTGCCGATAACGTCTTCTTCTAAACAGCCTTCTTGTGGTTTCAACTATCGCATCTTCTACAAGGCTGTTCCTGGCTGTAGATATGCTGTTCATAGCATTTGCCACGACAGTTGATACCTCCATTTGGCGCGATTTGGTGACATGTGCTTGATCCAAAATTAACACGAGTTATTGTTGGAGCCGCCATATTGTTTACGCATCGCTAGGGCACACTGCAATAGTATGCACGATTTGATTGGTCGATACGAGTGAGCTTGATAGAACACTGCTGATTGGTCGACCAATTGTCAAGCTTTATTTTGGAACAGTCGATAATGACTTCGATGTGTGAATTTCTTATGGAATCCTCTCCGTGTTTTTTGCACTTAAGTGCAAATGTTATTTTTTTAACTTAAGTGGAAATCTTTTACACTTAAGTTGAAAAAGTACATAATGGTCATTTGTTTTTTTGCACTTAAGTAGTTTATGTATTTTATCCTAAAACGGCCGCCCATAAATTTTACCCTTTTTGGCCCCGCCCCTCAGGCCCCTTGAAAAGACGTCACAAAAAAGACGTAACAATACAGAGGTTGAAAAGACGTCACAAAAAGTCGTTGAAAAAAAGTCACATAAAAGACGTTGAAAAGACGTCATAAAAAGAAGTGTTTTCACCTTTCAAATTCAACGTAAAAAAGACGTAATCCTGACGTCACATAAAGACTTTTTTTTTCAACGTAAAAAAAACAAATTTGCCAGCTGGTCCGAAAGAAGGTTAAATGGTAATTCAGCGTTTAATCATGGACCCTGATATTTATGTTCTTAAATTTGAACCACTCTTTTTTTGGTATATTTTTTTATGAAACGATTTTGTCCATTGCACGTTAATGTGGCGAAGTTGTAAATTGGGTTGGCGAAATAGCAAAAACGCGTTATCAGATTCGACCTTATTTTGTCATATTTAGATTATCATATTCAGGTTATTTTTTTTTAAAATTCTTTGCACAACAGTAACCACAGAATAAGATACAGGTTATTAGTGTTTTCAAATTTTATCTGCTTTACAATACATCGCTACGGTACTACAAGATTCATAGACGAAATTGCAACATCTTGTGACGAAATGGTATGCCTATTAAGTTTACCGACTCGGCAAAACTAATTGTGCACGCGGCATGGGGTGAACAGGTAAAATTGATCACGATTGGAGCACAACTTAAGCGGTAAAGGTGGATATGAGAGTTGAGAGTTTATAATAGAAAGCATACAGTCGAAAATTCACAGAAGTATGAAAAATTATTTAATATTGCAGTTAAGAACAGAAAGACAAATCATTAAAACTGTAATGAATAAGAATCGTGTAGAGTCGTATAACATGGTATTGGGTAAAGACATGTGTTTGCACAACATTGTAGTAAACGGGCTGTATACATTAATACAGTAATGCCGATTTCATTATATCCCCCGCAACCTGTCTCATTATATCCCCTGCAACGGAGTTTAGGGGTATACTTGGATCACCCTGGATGTCGTCCGCAGTAACGTTAGTTAACTTGTTCGGAAAGCTCCACCGGGTGAATTAATGACAACTAAAAATACCCGCCTAAAATGAATTGAATTTTAATAAACAAATATGTACATAAGTCTATACGTGTATATATATTGAATATCAGAATAAAATAATTTATAAAAGGTTATTTTGTATAATCAGTATATTGAATAAGTATAGAATTCATGTGTACTCCCAATGATGTTAATGAATATACCGATTATATATACATGAAACTGGCAGAATAAAATATTTAAAATGTATTCACGTCTTAAGGTTAATGAAGAAAACTATTCATACCTCTAATTTTTTTGTACACAGATCAAAATTCAGGACGTGAAAAAAAACCGTTTACGAGTGTTGTACAAAAAATCAGAAATTAACAAAATACTAAACAACTTGTATTATATATATATATTCCAATATAACAATATATATGTATATCAATCCGCCTGAAGAAGCCCTAGAAGGCAGAAAGGCCTAGCGGACGATCTGAAAAAAATGTTTTTATTCTATATATATATATATATATATATAACTATCACAGACAATTCTTAATCATCATATCGTACTAATTTTTATCAATATCCAGCACTGTTTCCCCTAAGCCGTCCTATAACTATCTTATTTCGTAATGAATGTCTTTAACAGAATTTTTAATCCTTTTTTCTCTAATCTTAATCATACTATAACTTGAATCTTCTTCTCCCCCTCCCACCTGTGACGCATGTCTAGGAGCTGGGGACAGAATATGACTGGGTACTGGTACCGGTGACAGTTGATCGCATCTACGACGAGGTGACGTCACATGGCTGGGTCCTGGCACTGGCGACTGTGGAAGAGGTGACTGAATAGCAATGGGGTCGATCACTGGCGATTGATAATTATTGTCTGAAGGCCCGAAAAAGATTCGTCTTCTCTTAGGAGGTGGCTGTGCAGGGCCCTTGTCTCCATTCGGGGGGATGTTGAGATTGGCTGTGGTGCTCTTATGGGGGTCATTGTCAAAAAGGATGTTTCAATGGATCTTCGTCTTTGCATACGACGCCACCGACGTACAGTGCGTATGGTAAATGTCACGATACAGACCATTGTTACACTCAGTATCCCATTAAACGATATGGATATGATGAAACCTGTAAGACAGGAGAATGATATAATTATCATTACCTGTGATATGTTATAGAAGAATGTGTTGTTAGTCTATATCTATGGATGCATTAATAAAAAAAAATGTTTTATTTTCCTGACATCTATGTTTACAATTTCTATGATGTCTCAGATTTATTGACAAGTGATACAATGATAATGTTTGGAACAAAAATGTCCTTAACAGGAAGAAACGGAAATATTTTAGTACTTTTTCATCATAGATGTTCAGACACTCATGATAAATGTAGTTCATGCAATACGTACTTAGCGTTCCGTCATTGTCGGACGTGGAGTCGACGGAAGTTGAGATAGGGGTCGTAGAGTCTGAGATTCCTGGCTTTGAGTTGACGGTCGTTGGGGCAGTGGGCGTAGAGTCGGAGATTCCTGGCTTTGAGTTGATGGTCGTGGGGGCAGTGGGCGTAGAGTCGGAGATTCCTGGCTTTGAGTTGACGGTCGTGGGGGCAGTGGGCGTAGAGTTGGAGATTCCTGGCTTTGAGTTGATGGTCGTTGGGAGAGTGTACATAGTGTCGGAGATTCCTGGCTTTGAGTTGACGGTCGTGGGGGCAGTGGACGTAGAGACGGACATTAATACAGTAATGCCGATCTCATTATATCCCCCGCAACCTGTCTCATTATATCCCCTGCAACCTGTCTCATTATATCCCCTGCAACGGAGTTTAGGGGTATACTTGGATCACCCTGGATGTCGTACGCAGAAACGTTAGTTAACTTGTCCGGAAAGCTCCACCGGGTGAATTAATGACAACCAAAAAGACAGGCTTAAAATGAATTGAATTTTAATAAACAAATATATATAAGTCTATATGTGTATATATATTGAATATCAGAATAAAATATTTATAAAAGGTAATTTTGTATAATCAGTATATTGAATAAGTATAGAATTCATGTCTACTCCCAATGATGTTATTGAATATACTGATTATATTTAGATGAAATTATGGCGACGAGGAAACTCTTAATACATAATATACATAGCAAAAACAAAACACACATAATGGAATTACTGGTTTTAGTGTTGCGAAATGTGCATAAAAATGTGTCAATGAACGACAAACATTACTTTGAATTATACACAAACTAAAACTGGCAGATTAAAATATTTAAAATGTATTCGTCTTGTACGTCTGTACATAATTTGATACAACGCCTTTATGAAAAAAAGAAGGTTAATGAAAACTATTCATACCTCTAATTTCTTTGTACACAAATAAAAATTCCGGACGTGAACAAAAAACGTTTTCGAGTGTTGTACAAGAAATCTGACATGAACAAAATACTAAACAACTTGTAAAAAGTATATATATATTTATATAACTATCACCGACAAGTCTTAATCATCATATCGTACCTATTTTTATCAATATCCAGCACTGTTTCCCCTAAGCCGTCCTATAACTATCTTATTTCGTAATGAATGTCTTTAACATAATTTTTAATCGTTTTTTCTCTAATCTTAATCATACTATAACTTAAATCTTCTTCTCCCCCTCCCATCTGTGACGCATGTCTAGGAGCTGGGGACAGAATATGACTGGGTCCTGGTACCGGTGACGTTTGATCGTATCTACGACGAGGTGACGTCACATGGCTGGGTCCTGGCACTGGCGACTGTGGTGGAGGTGAATGAATAGCAATTGGGTCGATCACTGGCGATCGATAATTATTGTCTGAAGGCCAGGGAAATAATCGTCTTATCTTCAAAGGTGTCTGTTCTACACTGCTTAGGACTCGAATGTCTGTGTGTGATCTTTCATGACGTCAGTATCCATCGTAGTCCATGAACTTTCCCCATGGACGTATTCCCTTTGCACCCCATTCATAAAATCTAGATTGAAATTAATGTTCTCGTGCTCCCTGTAGTCTTCATATGAAGCAAACATATCTAGGGCACACCATGAGCAGATGAATTTGTCAGACATCTCAAAAAAACAACCCCCCCCCCCAAAAAAAAATATGTTTTAGGTCAGCAGCGTATATGAACATAAGGGGGTTAATTTGCATAGGACCTTTGACCTAGTGACCTTGACCTTGGAGGTCATTGAACTATGTAATGCGGTCACTGACCTTGGCTTTACGAGTAAACAATTGTGTGAATGGGGTCACAGGTCAGTGTGACAGGAAACGTACTCATAAGGTGCTAGGAGTAAACAAAAAATCCCGGTATCATAACAAGTGTGTGAATGGGGTCACAGGTCAGTGTGACAGGAAACGTACTCATATAATAAAATGTAGTTACTGGGGGAACACAATCCCATTGATCAATCATTGTAGAATATACTAGAATTCAAAAATTCGTTGACCAATCATTCTTCAATTAAGAAAATATGAATAAAACTGTTGACCAATAAAATTACAACTTGAATTCAAAACATCCGTAGACCAATCATTGTAGAATTAAAAAAAAAAAGATATATCTGAATTCAAACGAAGAACCGTTGACCATACATTGTTGAGTTGAAATATAAAAATAAAGCTGTTGCTGACCAATCGTATGCTGATATGTTCTGCTTTCTATGACAGTGTGGATCTCTCTATATATATGGCGCAACTTTCAAAACAGAATTTCATAGGAACTGTTCAATAAATTCTCACTAGATGTTTTAATAATATCATAAGCACGTTGACTGCAGAATCTCCATTTTTTTGTGGATCGTTTTGTCTTGTGTTGAAGACTGTTATCGTGCAGCTTTCCATCAAAGAACTTTCCAACATATTCTCATTAGATCTTACAATACTATTATCAAGCTTCGTCACCGAATAATCTCCATTTTTGTGGATCATTCTGTGTTGTGTTGAAGATTATTCTTACGAAGGTTTCCATCAAAAGAAGAATACAATTCAAGGTAAGGTTTTTCTTGGGTTTTTTTAATTCAATTTTGTGTACATGTCTTACAACAAACGTTAGTTTTCCAACTTTAGTTTAATCGTTTTTAATTTAGCTAGTTCTTTTTCGATTTTCCTTAGTTCGACTTCTAATTCCTTTTTTTCTGTCAACAGTCTCTCCTGCTTTTTATACGCCCGTCGAAGACGGGGACGTATTATGTTATCACGTGAGCGGGCGGGCGGGCAGGCGGGCAAACGATGTCCGCTCGATATCTCGAGTAATTATTAACGGATTAACTTCAAACTTCACAACAAGGTTAATTACCATAAAACCTTGGACAAGTTCGATAACCGCCATTATCCGACCATAATTTCTGGAGTTATGCCCCTTTACTTGCCGAAACAGTGTCCGCTCGATATCTCGAGTAATTATTAACGGATTAACTTCAAACTTCACAACAAGGTTAATTACCATGAAACCTCGGACAAGTTCGATAACCGCCATTATCCGACCATAATTTGTGGAGTTATGCCCCTTTATGGACTTGCCGAAACAGTGTCCGCTCGATATCTCGAGTAATTATTAACGGATTAACTTCAAACTTCACAACAAGGTTAATTACCATGAAACCTCGGACAAGTTCGATAACCGCCATTATCCGACCATAATTTGTGGAGTTATGCCCCTTTATGGACTTGCCGAAACAGTGTCCGCTCGATATCTCGAGTAATTATTAACGGATTAACTTCAAACTTCACAACAAGGTTAATTACCATGAAACCTCGGACAAGTTCGATAACCGCCATTATCCGACCATAATTTGTGGAGTTATGCCCCTTTATGGACTTGCCGAAACAGTGTCCGCTCGATATCTCGAGTAATTATTAACGGATTAACTTCAAACTTCACAACAAGGTTAATTACCATGAAACCTCGGACAAGTTCGATAACCGCCATTATCCGACCATAATTTGTGGAGTTATGCCCCTTTATGGACTTGCCGAAACAGTGTCCGCTCGATATCTCGAGTAATTATTAACGGATTAACTTCAAACTTCACAACAAGGTTAATTACCATGAAACCTCGGACAAGTTCGATAACCGCCATTATCCGACCATAATTTGTGGAGTTATGCCCCTTTATGGACTTGCCGAAACAGTGTCCGCTCGATATCTCGAGTAATTATTAACGGATTAACTTCAAACTTCACAACAAGGTTAATTACCATGAAACCTCGGACAAGTTCGATAACCGCCATTATCCGACCATAATTTGTGGAGTTATGCCCCTTTATGGACTTGCCGAAACAGTGTCCGCTCGATATCTCGAGTAATTATTAACGGATTAACTTCAAACTTCACAACAAGGTTAATTACCATGAAACCTCGGACAAGTTCGATAACCGCCATTATCCGACCATAATTTGTGGAGTTATGCCCCTTTATGGACTTGCCGAAACAGTGTCCGCTCGATATCTCGAGTAATTATTAACGGATTAACTTCAAACTTCACAACAAGGTTAATTACCATGAAACCTCGGACAAGTTCGATAACCGCCATTATCCGACCATAATTTGTGGAGTTATGCCCCTTTATGGACTTGCCGAAACAGTGTCCGCTCGATATCTCGAGTAATTATTAACGGATTAACTTCAAACTTCACAACAAGGTTAATTACCATAAAACCACGGACAAGTTTGATAACCGCCATTATCCGACCGTAATTACTGGAGTTATTACCCTTGGTTTCATTAATGCGATGCATGCGTTCCATGATGTTGTATTGCACTCATTGATCTACCAGTTATGTTGAATGATTTCTCTTTTAATATCAATTACTCACAAATACTTTATATATTTCAATCATACAAACAACTGCTCATTCAATGTGTGACGGGCGTATTATATACCGCTCGCGGTAACCTTGTTCCCAATATCTTCAATTCTGTTCTGTATAATTCTTCTGCAAAATATTAACGAAAATTCGTTTTTTAAATAGGGCGACTTATTTAGATAATTTCTTTGAAATAAGTCTTATACAAAAAAAGAACACACTATTAAATTTGAAAAAATGTCATTTTCTCATTTTAAAGGAACAATATACAATGAAGTATTACTTACTTTTGATATTTTGAGGGAGATTCCTCATCTTCGCTTGAAACGATGATTACATAGTCATCTTTCTTTGGCGTCGATTGGTCTTTGAAAACAATGGAATCGTCCCACTCAATGCTTGAACTGTAATATAATTATAACACAACGTTTTCAGATTTTCAAGGGGTATAAGTTAAAACAATAATATACAAGTTGTAATTCATTAGGAGTTCCATAAATAACAGGTTTAGATATATATTACCAATTATTAATACCAAATAAAATACCAAAATTAAATACAGATTTTTTTTTAAAGATTTTTTTTGTATGCATGATTTAACTACATTATCACATTATGTGTATATACTTACTCTAAAAATTTGCTAAAGGGATCTTCCAATGACGTGGAATCATCCATCTCGCCAAATTCTTGGATGACCCGAAGAATATGTGTGTCCGTGATCGAGTCAGCCATTTTGACTTTGATATAACAGAGATGATCGGAGTCTACGTATTCATTACACGCCTTACATTTATACTCCCCACACCTGTGTTGTTCCGGTTGACGTTTTTGTGTGTCAAATACATGTTTACATATTGTACATTTCCAAATCAATTCACAGTTTAATCGACGAATTGAGCTACATTTGCGACAGCTAATGAAACCTTGTTTGTTTTGATCTTCATGACATTCCTTTGAGTTGCACACAAAACAACTTACTGAACATTGGTGCCTCTTCCGATATGGCTTGAGGCATTTTTCACAAAATTTTGATGCCCCAAAGAAACCTTGTATATTCGATATTGCATGAAAATGAGATCCATGGACAAAGTAAATATATATCCTTTGTTTCTGACTGTCTTCCGGTGGTACTCTGTAAAATTGATTCCTCATAGATGCAAACACAACCAAAACGTCTACGTTTAAAAGGTCTTCAAATATCTTTATATCATTTAAAGTGAACTTTCGGTTTGTGCCATGGAGATTTACACTTGTCAACAGCAAATTATTCAATGTGTCTAAACGGGATCCACATTTTTTAGGATTTCTAAGCTCTTTGAAATACCAAAAGGGACACACTTTATATTTCCAAATCAATTCCTCTATTGATTTCTTTGGGGGAATTTCATTCTGAATAATTTCGTTCCAAATCAATTCCTCTATTGATTTCTTTGGGGGAATTTCATTCTGAATAATTTCGTTCCAATATTTAGTTTCCACACAATTTGCACTCAGGAATGCCATGATGATTGCTCTTGACATACAACTATTATCAGTATTTCTTATTTCTATAATGGATCTCTTATTTTTAACAGCAGTTTCTACAGATATAATCTGGTGTCCCCGACCCCCTCGGGTAATTTCATCGTTCCTATGTCTACCTTAAAGCCATCGTTCAACGGCAATTCTTCATGACTGTTTAAGACATGTTCTACATGTTCGATGACGTCACGTCCGCTGAGTCTATTGAGTGGTCGAAGAGGAACCACAATTGGATTGGTCAATCCATCGTGTCGGATTAAAACCCTCCCAAGATCAGTTCCATTTAGACCCTCAGTAGCCCTAGCAATGACGTCATCAAACATTTCCTCCAAATTCTTGTACCTTTCAGATAATTTACCTCCGTCCTTAGTGTTTTGGAAGGTAACTTCATAGTGTTTGTCCTTAACCATATTTTTGAATGTTCTTTCATTTGTCAATGTCAATTTGTAACTTAAAGGATGATCTGCATACGTCTGCGATGTCGTCGGAGGACTTGGTGGGGTTGACTGTACATTACTGGGTCCAGGTCTCGGTGACGTCTCATCACTGACTTTGGACGGCCTGTCGAGGTGATGATACAGGGATGATTTTTTCTCCAAATTCCCAATTGCGATTTTCCAGGATCCAAGAACAATCGTCTCCTCTTAGGGGGTGGTTGCTCTACACAGCTAATGGCCCTTATGTCTCTGTGCACATCTTCATGTCGGCAGTACTCGTCGAAATAAAAAAAAACTCCCTATGGACAGAAAGAGCAAATATATTGTCTCTGACTACCGGCCAGATAGTCTAAATCGTAATGAAGTTGTTCGTGCTCTCTGTACTGCTCGTAGGACTCGAAGTCGTCTACTCCACACCAGGAACAAATAAAGGATGACATCTGAAATCATATTAAATGTACTTAATATACTGCTTAAAGGGGCACAACTCTGATTTTGTTTGGGGAACCAAATACCCCTTATAAACATATGTGCGAGTGTGTGTGTGTGTCTGTTGATTTATGAATGAAACATTATCTCTCCTCCCCCTCCTGTGGTCACATTCCAATCTACAGTGACGGTGGGCTAATCTTTGCGAGGATAACAAATCAACTGATAGATTTGTCCATACTAGTTAGCTTGACTATTTTTTAATTGGTTGTACTCCAAAAGTCAGTATTTCCTGTTTTCACACGTAAACATAACCACCTTACTATTTGAAATCATAGCGGCCAATATCGTGAAGTAACCTATGACTCAACGTGTGATCTAGTATTTCAACATTTTCTTAAATATCTAAGTCTAACAATTCTGAGATTTCGTAGGGAGGATAGACCATACGTCTATTTATCACATGTACGAGCGTGTGTCTGTTTACTTATCTGTTGACCATGGGTTAAATCTGTGCCACTCCGTGAGACGATGATAAAAACTCAACGGTAGATTTGTCAAGACTAGTTAGTTTGACTACCATTTTTATGCAATTAGGTTTTTATTATCTATTTAACCCCTTTTTGGTTAAATACGTATCACATAGTCCTACTTGTACTCCAAAACGTAACCATTTTTGCGTTGGGGATCTGATGTTGGGGGCTCACACACAGAGCCGGCGAAGACGTCGTTCCACGCAATGAGCATGTTCCCATTCTAGGGGTTAGAGGGTGTGTGATTTGGATGGGACGCTGAGTGCGGATGGGGGTCATCGCAATGAATGTTGAGTCGAGCGAATGATGTGACTGTCGTCTGCCATTGTACCGATGTCGTAAAGTACGAATTCCCATCCTTACAAAGACAACAACAGCTACCCCGACCACACCATTAATTGATACCGATATGATCAAACCTGAAAGTTGCGAAAAAATTCCAATTAGTTACAATCATTATTTAAATATTTGATTAACTTTGCATGCATACGTGTACAACTATTACAGTCTCGTAACAGCTAGATACCCATCCGTGTCTTCTAATGGTGACCCAGACATTGATTCATAGAGATTGAATTCGTTTGATTCAAAAGATCCGATTTCATCTGAACGTAGTGAAGAATTGTCATGCGTTGTCAATCTATACACAGATGCATGCTGTACACACCTTGCCTTAGTTTGTTGGGAAATGAATTGACGTTTTCTATCATACCACAATTTTCTGACAAGCCCTATGATAACCATTAACATGAAACCGGGTAGAAACAATAAGAAAAGTAAATATTTTACATTTTTTCTGATTTCTGTCCACGCAGTCGAATTCCATGCAGTTCATGCAGGGCGTACTTATCGTATGAAGGTCAGTTTCTTCGGTTCTAGGGACGGTCGCGGGTGTCGTGGTTTCTGGGACTGTCGTTTGTGTCGTTATTCCCGGGACATTTGGTGCTGATACGCTTTCAAGGGCTATGGGGGTAGCCGTGACTTCCGGGACTGTTGCCGTTATTCCTGGGGTGGTTGTGCGTGTCATTATTCCCGGGGCGGTCGTGGATGTCATTATTCCCGGGACGGTCGTGGGTGTCGTGATTTCAGCGACTGTTGGGGTTACCGTTATTCCTTGGACGGTCGTGGGTATTGTTATTTCCGAAACGAAGGACTCTTCAAAAAAGAAGAAACAAAATAAAAGCAATTAATTTCATACACAACTCTTATTTTCTGTTCAACAATATTTCTTATCCTATAATTAGGTCACCTGAGCTTTAGCTCAAGTGACCTATTGCTATCCGTTTTCGTCCGTCGTCGTCCGTTGGTAGGAATGATCGCCTCATGGTCCTGACAAAGTGTTGTTATTTTTCGGCTCGATCAGAAATCCAATATGGCCGCCACAGCCACCATTTTGAAAACCTATGTCAAACTTAAAGTCAAGTTCTGCAAGGCCGATTGAACTGAAACTTTGTAGGAATGATCGAGTCATGGTCCTGACAAAGTGTTGTTATTTTTCTGTTCGATCAGAAATCCAATATGGCCGCCACAGCCACCATTTTGAAAACCTATGTCAAACTTAAAGTCAAGTTCTGCTGGGCCAATTGAACTGAAAGTTGGTAGGAATGATCGCCTCATGGTCCTGACAAAGTGTTGTTATTTTTCGGGTCGATCAGAAATCCAATAGGGCCAACACGGCTGCCAGTTTGGTAAACTATTTCAAACTTAAAGAAAAGATCTACTTGGCCGATTGAACTGAAACTTTGTAGGAATGATCGAGTCATGGTCCTGACAAAGTGTTGTTATTTTTCAGCTCAATCATAAATCCAATATGGCCGCCACAGCCACCATTTTGAAAACCTATGTCAAACTTAAAGTCAAGTTCTGCTGGACCGATTGAACTGAAAGTTGGTAGGAATGATCGTCTCATGGTCCTGACAAAGAGTTGTTATTTTTTGGGTCGATCAGAAATCCAATATGGCCGCCACAGCCACCATTTTGAAAACCTATGTCAAACTTAAAGTCAAGTTCTGCTGGGCCAATTGAACTGAAAGTTGGTAGGAATGATCGTCTCATGGTCCTGACAAAGTGTTGTTATTTTTCGGGTCAATCAGAAATACAATTTGGCTGCCATGGCTGCGATTTTGCTACTAAGTTCTAATAGGCCGATCTCACTTAAAATTGGTCTAGGAATGATCAGCTCATGGTCCTGACAAAGTTAAGTTAACATTATACTATTTTTGACTCAAATTGGTACATATTTCAACAACAAAAATAAATACTATAGACTCAGGTGACCGTTAAGGCCCATGGGCCTCTTGTTATTTATTTATTTTTTAATCATATAATTGTTTATTACTTCTCTTTCACAAACTTATTATGACTAAGCATATAAAATAATAGTCTACTTATCACAATTCCTTTCAACTCCATGATAATGGATTGTGAGATGCCGTGTACACGGGAACCTTTGGAATTCTTCGTTTGTCTTCAGAAAGATATCCACTGATGCGTAGGGGAATAACCTCTTGAGGTTTTCTCCAGCGAATACTTTGTCTTTTTTCATTACAGTTACACATGTACACCTTGTAATTGTACAATCCCATGCTTCTGTACCTATACGGTTACAACACCTATTTATTCTAGGACAAATAGATGTGGCGTCGTACAAATGCCCCAAACAAAGTAGTGATAGAACACTACAATAAAAATTGAACATCTTCATCTTCCGCAACTTTTTTCAGAATGCTTGAACAATTGGGAAATATACTCGTTTTAACGTCTATCTGTATTATTTATTAATTTTTCTTTCGGTGAATGTCCTAGCTAATCATTGTGTGGGGACATTAACTGAAAACCTGTGTATAATCTCTTTTTGACCCCCACAAATTAGTGATTCTTTTTTTGGCGGTAGAACTAATGCTACAAAACTGAAGTATAAAGTGAAAGAAGAAGAGAAAGTCCATTACGTAGATTTCACGTCTCTGTATCCGTACGTAAACAAATACGCAAGATACCCTGTCAAACAGCCGACGATAATCACACAAGATTTCGAATCCATAGACAAATATTTTGGTATGGCGAAAATTAAGGTTTTGCCTCCAAAAGGTCTTTACCATCCTGTTCTGCCGCAGAAAATTAACGGCAAATTGACATTTGCTTTGTGCTACACTTGTGCACGACTACAAGGGCAAACATCATGTCAGTGTCGAGATGGTGATCGATCAATGGTCGGTACATGGTGTACGCCTGAAATTGTCAAGGCTGTCGAGAAAGATACAAGGTTTTAGAAATATATGAAGTGTATCACTTCGAAGAGTCCTGTCAGTATGATCCCAGTACGGGACAAGAAGGTCTCTTTGATGAATACATAAATTTATTTCTAAAAATTAAGCAAGAATCTAGCGACTGGCCTACATGGGTGAAGATGATGCTGTTCTTTACATAGAACAGTATTTCAAGAGGGAGGGTATTGGGCTGAATCCCGACAAAATAAAAAAGAATAAAGCTTTGAGATCATTGGCCAAATTACTGCTAAACTCTTTTGGGGGAAAATTCGGTCAAAGATTAAACATGCCTCAGTCAACGTTTTTTCATGAATTAGAAGCTGACAAATTCTTTCAATGCTTGTCCGATCCTAGGAAATTATTAAAAGATTTTCACATAGTAACAGATGACACAATACAGGTAACCTGGGAAAATGATGAACATTTTGTTCAAGAGAGCGATCAAACCAATATCTTCGTGGCTAGTATGACGACATGTTGGGCACGACTGAAACTATACAATGTGTTGGAAATGTTAGGGGAACGCGTCCTCTATAACGACACTGACAGTGTGATATTCGTTAGTAGACAGGGTGACGTTGACCCTGAACTGGGCGACTATCTTGGGAAATTGACAAACGAACTCGATCATGATGATTACATTATTCACTTTGTATCGGGAGGTCCTAAACAGTATGCTTACAAAACGTCTAAGGGTGAAAGTGTTTGTAAAATAAGGGGTTTCACTTTGAATTACACAAACGCAAAATTATTGAATTTCGAAAGTATGTTGGCTTTAATTGTTACGCCAGGTAAAGAAGAACGTTCCCTTTCTCTGATCAATCCTAAGAAAATATGTAGGTAAAAACGAAAAAGAAAAATATATTCATCTGTCGAAGAAAAAAAATACCGAATAGTATATACAAAACGTTGTATCCAATGGGATACATTTGACACAGTACCGCTTTATTTACAAATTTCATGAAATGTTTTTCCCTCAAGTCAGATTTTTGTACAATTCTTATCAAAAAATTATGTTCATGGACCAGTTTTGTTGTAACAAAACGTTTCCATTTCGATTGAATGAAAAGATAAGTGAAACATCTGTGAGACGTATATGTAACTTTTTTAAAATTAACCTTCTTTATTTCATATAAGCAACATATCAAATATCATACAATTGATCATTACATGAAGTGTTTGACAAGTTGTTTCATATTTTGTTCACGTAACATTTTTGTTTCACTTTATAAAACAAATTTTGTTCATGATTCGTTTTTGATACAGATAACAAATCATTTTTGTTTCGTGAATAAAAACTCAATCATTGACGAGAGCGATGAATCGGTTTTTAAAATAATCTTCTTTATTTTATGTATGTATCGTATCAAAATTAATGTTACTGTACAAGTCATGTTTCGATTTTTAGACACAGGATTTTTATTTTTTCGTTCGTGGGACGTTTTTTGTACGACTCAACGCAACGTTTTCGTTCATTGACACGTTTTTATTCATTTTTTGAGACAGTAAAACCAGTAAATCCAGTAATTCCACTTCGTGCATGTTTTCTATGTCTAAGAGTTTAATCGTTACCATTATCAGTATGTGTATATAATCAGTAAATTCATGCATACTTAGCCATTGTATATGACAGCTTTTATAAATATAAATTTTAATTTCATTGTTTATAAAATAATTATTGTTGATTAAAATTTGATGTCAGTCTTTTTGTTTTTCTTTGAAACTAGATGACCCGGTGGAGCGCCATTTGTCATTTGTTTAACTATGTATCCATTACCATGCTGAACGGAGGATGGGGAGTCCAACAGGAGTGATTTACGATCAGTGTTAATGATGAACGAAACGCGTTTGTACAATGGCTGGCATGCCAATGAAATGGGCGGTGCAATGCCAGTAGATTGTGGAAACCCACCTGTTGCTTGAATTTGGTTAGGAGCACCTAACGCTGCAGTTGGGCATACTGGAGAAGGGTCAGTTGAAATGGTCTGGCCAGGTGATGAACTATTGGGTTGTGTAGCAGCTGCAAAAACACCACCCCTTTGTAGGGCTGTCATCACCGCATCTGTGACTGAACTGGTGACCACAGCTGCAAGGGAGGCAATGTTGAGATTCATTGGCGGCCCAACCTCCTCTGGGATCTGCACCAAAGGCCGATAAGAGGCGTGTGGTTGCACAATGGGAGCTTGGTCTGGAGGTACTGGAGCTGACTGTGGAGAACTGGCATGACCCACACTGGCGGCCCCATCAACTTGATTGTCCTGGTGTTGGGCAGACGAAGGAGCTTGGCGCCTTCTCTTTGAGGTGGCTCCAGGCGATTTTGTCGCCTTTGGTGCTCTTTTAGGCATTATAAAGAGTTACAATGCAATGGCACCTAAAATAATAAAATTGAGATACAGAAACATAAACCAGCATTTGTACATAGGATCATGATCAGCATAGTCATTTGTATTTAACATGTATATATATAGAGCTAATTAACCTATATATATATAATACCAAAGGCTGTTACCCTATGCATAGAACTGCACATTATACTAGTATACTACAGTACAATATGATAGCAACAACTTAATATATAACCACCTGTAAAACCCATTATGGTATGCATCAACATACAACATGGGCATGGAAGTAACTGTTAAAGTAGCTTTAAGCATAATTATGCCATAAGGCTGATGTATATATATATATAATAATGAAACGCTTAACTCAGACCAACAGATTTCAAATTGTAAAACTTAGTGAATGTAACTCAATGCAAACTCAATGCAAAAGTGTTAACATCAAACAATTTAATTTATAAGTCACAAATTT
>NW_018480030.1:145605-149066 GCF_002113885.1 Mizuhopecten yessoensis | reverse complement strand
CATGTACGGTCCGATCCGTTTGAAGTTTGTCAACTGTTGCACCGCTGACCCCTACACCGTAAACAACACACTGAGAAAGGCCAAATGTAGATAAATTCTGTTCATGCACAAAATCGAACAGTCGTCTCACAAAGCTGTGTCCTAAAATTAAAACTCTATGTGTTGAGGTGGACATGCTGATACAGAGTACTAATTCATATTGAGAGGAAAAGCTGTTATACTTAAAGTCAAATGTCGACTCCTCGACGATCCAACAGGAACCCAACGGGCTACCCCGGGGGTTATCTCGTGTCGCTAATCCCCTCCTCCAGTTCCAGAAGGACGATGATGAATAGATTCACTCCTTCGATGGTTAAAAACTTCGGAAGGTATACCAGACTAGGTCTGTACTTAGAATGGTTAACACAATAGTTTTGCACTGTGTGACCTTTTTGTTTATAAATTTTCTCAATGGCGCGCTGTTTACAAATTTTCTCAATGGCGCGCTCAATGCAGATTACCCACAATCCTCGGCTCTTAATTCAAGGCGAGTAACTCTTCCTATCCCTAGCTATTATGCATGGGAGACAACTCTTCGAAACCTATTTTTCTTAATTTTATTTATTCAAATAAAGTGGTTATGTGCACGACTCCAGATGCATAAATTAAGCTAAGTGCTTAGCTGCCTTTTATATCCACGTGGTCTGTGTGTTGTCCGGGCACTGACGGCGTCCCTAACGAGATCGGTGATGTGTGAACCTTCTATTACTTCTCCTTTATATATCAATTCGCCATTTGTGTTCCACTTTAAAACGCTGTTACCAAATTGTATCAAATTGCTCATTGTCCATCTGCATGCGAACTTGTTCAGTAAGTTCATCACTGACAAGCTGTGTGGTTATCTGCTCAGTAGGTTCATCACTGACAAGCTGTGTGATTATCTGTTCAGTAGGTTCATCACTGACAAGCTGTGTGGTTATCTGCTCAGTAGGTTCATCACTGACAAGCTGTGTGGTTATCTGCTCAGTAGGTTCATCACTGACAAGCTGTGTGGTTATCTGCTCAGTAGGTTCATCACTGACAAGCTGTGTGGTTATCTGCTCAGTAGGTTCATCACTGACAAGCTGTGTGGTTATCTGCTCAGTAGGTTCATCACTGACAAGCTGTGTGGTTATCTGCTCAGTAGGTTCATCACTGACAAGCTGTGTGGTTATCTGCTCAGTAGGTTCATCACTGACAAGCTGTGTGGTTATCTGCTCAGTAGGTTCATCACTGACAAGCTGTGTGGTTATCTGCTCAGTAGGTTCATCACTGACAAGCTGTGTGGTTATCTGCTCAGTAGGTTCATCACTGACAAGCTGTGTGGTTATCTGCTCAGTAGGTTCATCACTGACAAGCTGTGTGGTTATCTGCTCAGTAGGTTCATCACTGACAAGCTGTGTGGTTATCTGCTCAGTAGGTTCATCACTGACAAGCTGTGTGGTTATCTGCTCAGTAGGTTCATCACTGACAAGCTGTGTGGTTATCTGCTCAGTAGGTTCATCACTGACAAGCTGTGTGATTATCTGCTCAGTAGGTTCATCACTGACAAGCTGTGTGGTTATCTGCTCAGTAGGTTCATCTCTGACAATCTGTCTGTGAACCTGTGCAACGGTTTGAAAGTTGTCCTTTTCTGTCTTGTGCTGCATCATAACATCTGTAAGAAAACACAAATATTCACTTTGTTTATATACTTATGTTCTCATAAATCCATTGAAGTACTGCTAATGTTTTAATCTGGAAATATCAAAGCAGAGGAAATGGTGCAAGTGTTGTCACTGATCAATTCGGGTTAATGTTCAGTGTAATGGACAATAATTTCAACTCATTTACTAATTATAGACAAGAGGCGAAATAAAGTATCCTCAACAATTCTGAAGTGTGTTTAATTAAAAGGAAATGCGTGATATATTGGCCAACATTTAAGTGGTGTTGTCTACCTTTAATTTTCTTACCAGATCGAACTTTAAATACATATCAATAATACATTAACCCATTGATGCACACAAAAATATTTGCTAGACTTATTTGTGTATATTTTCATTTTCACCATAATGGAGCATCAATATGATGTGAAATGATCATGTCTTACCTTTTACCCAGTTTATGTCCTCCATCATTATGAACATACTTTTTTTCATCCCTTTCTTCTTCAGCACGTCTTCATCAAATCAGAAGAAGAAAAAAATACATTTATAACCGAGTCATTTTTTCATTCAAAATATCCATTCTAATGTATGGTTGCAGAATTATATCATTAACAAACCAAATTTAGCAGGTTCTTTGGGGCAAAACATTATCCAACATCTTAAATGCCCCATTTATTATGTGATCCCCTATGACGAAAAACAAAAGAATCATGGGCTTACCTCATAAATGTGATATCTAGTAGAATCAAATTCAATCACACAGATACATGTATAGAGAGTCTGGATATCACATTATTGAATACTATACATATCAACACCTACTTTTAGTTTAAGATCAGTGTAAATTTAAGGGCAAAATTCCACTGTTCTTGTAAGAGGTCCTTTATAAAGTTTCAAACTTACCCAGAGATATTTGAACCAACTCTTCATTGTAAGGAATGATTTTATGACGACGAACTTCATATCTGTAAATACCAACATACGCTAGTAGTACTACCCTTCACACTGGTCATTTGTCTGATGAAGGTGACAGAGTTGTCATCAAAATGTCACACTTTTAATCTCCTATTGGTTGTGTTTTAAAGAACTTGTATTCTAGTTATATGCAAAGATCTTCCTATTTTTGTGCGACATGTCACATTCTAACTGTGCAATGAAACATTTCACACCTGGGTCATAATAGGTTTACCTCTGCTCAAACTGAAACTTTCAGAAAGTATATGTATTGTAACTTTATTACACACTTGGCTAAGACTATAATTACTTATTTTAAACATTAGCTTAAATTTAGCAGTTTTTCGCTGATAATATATTCGCAAATTTATTTTCAATTCAATGTAGCGGCTAACTCGAGATCTGTCAATATTATGATCAATGCTACAAAATTAAGCAACAAGATGAAATTCATACTTAGTTTAGTAACTTAGTTTAGGGGTCAAGAAAAGCATTTATCCAATCGTACTGCATGAGTGAAAATTGTCTTCGATAACCAGATTTATCTGTGTCAGTTGTCAGTGGGACAAGTACTGTTTTTTTCCAAAGATATTAAATGTACAGTAATGTTACAATTTCAATTTACAAAAAGCAGATTTCAATAAAAATGCAAAGAAACAATCAAAAGATGCACACTTGCTCATCCTCAGACTAACTTTTTACCTTGCCAGTAAAACTGATAAGTTGCCATTTCAAAGCTGAATTCAATTTGGACGAGAAAATTAGCTATACGGATGAGTAATTGTTTTAGCCCACTAATTTAACTTAGTTAGGTTCTTAATGGCCTGTCAACACAAAAAA
>NW_018480030.1:145072-145401 GCF_002113885.1 Mizuhopecten yessoensis | reverse complement strand
TTATCTGCTCAGTAGGTTCATCACTGACAAGCTGTGTGGTTATCTGTTCAGTAGGTTCATCACTGACAAGCTGTGTGGTTATCTGCTCAGTAGGTTCATCACTGACAAGCTGTTATCTGTTCAGTAGGTTTATTACTGACAAGCTGTGTGGTTATCTGCTCAGTAGGTTCATCTCTGATAATCTGTGTGATTATCTGTTCAGTAGGTTCCACACTGACAAGCTGTGTGATTATCTGCTCAGTAGGTTCATCACTGACAAGCTGTGTGACTATCTGCTCAGTAGGTTCATCACTGACAAGCTGTGTGGTTATCTGCTCAGTAGGTTCATC
>NW_018480030.1:138815-143898 GCF_002113885.1 Mizuhopecten yessoensis | reverse complement strand
GTACTACCCTTCACACTGGTCATTTGTCTGATGAAGGTGACAGAGTTGTCATCAAAATGTCACACTTTTAATCTCCTATTGGTTGTGTTTTAAAGAACTTGTATTCTAGTTATATGCAAAGATCTTCCTATTTTTGTGCGACATGTCACATTCTAACTGTGCAATGAAACATTTCACACCTGGGTCATAATAGGTTTACCTCTGCTCAAACTGAAACTTTCAGAAAGTATATGTATTGTAACTTTATTACACACTTGGCTAAGACTATAATTACTTATTTTAAACATTAGCTTAAATTTAGCAGTTTTTCGCTGATAATATATTCGCAAATTTATTTTCAATTCAATGTAGCGGCTAACTCGAGATCTGTCAATATTATGATCAATGCTACAAAATTAAGCAACAAGATGAAATTCATACTTAGTTTAGTAACTTAGTTTAGGGGTCAAGAAAAGCATTTATCCAATCGTACTGCATGAGTGAAAATTGTCTTCGATAACCAGATTTATCTGTGTCAGTTGTCAGTGGGACAAGTACTGTTTTTTTCCAAAGATATTAAATGTACAGTAATGTTACAATTTCAATTTACAAAAAGCAGATTTCAATAAAAATGCAAAGAAACAATCAAAAGATGCACACTTGCTCATCCTCAGACTAACTTTTTACCTTGCCAGTAAAACTGATAAGTTGCCATTTCAAAGCTGAATTCAATTTGGACGAGAAAATTAGCTATACGGATGAGTAATTGTTTTAGCCCACTAATTTAACTTAGTTAGGTTCTTAATGGCCTGTCAACACAAAAAAGGTCATTAGGGCCATCATACGGTGGTCACAATGAGATTCAAAATGAAATAACATCAAAACAACTCGGTAAAAAGGTAAATGTTTTTTTTTTTAAACCAGATGCACAGTTTAATAAGTTAAACAAGTTAAATAGATTCCATCATATTTTATTATAGAGATTAATGTTTCTCAAGTAGTCCAAAGTTTTGTGAACATTTACAGTTTCAAAATGAGCTTTTAGATCTGTAATATTGTGATAAAAATTCTCTCAAACAGGCAAGCGGTCAATACAGTCCAATAAAACATGTTTCACAGTGAATGATTCATCACATGGTATGCACCACAAGTCCTGTGCCTAGTGTTTAAAATTAGTTTTTCATGATCCCTGTTAGGGGATGAACCTGATGAAACTCTGTGCTAATGTATCTCATAACTTACATTCAAACCTTAATACTTACCATGGTTAATTACTGCCTAGTCCATGATAAAAACAATCTATTCCAATGTCTGAACACCAGTGCAGTATTAATAAATATTGCTAATGTCACTATAACCAAAAGGAAAAGCATAAAAGCACTAATGCACTCCAACACTATTTCAGTATCAGCCATTTTGGAACATTATGAGTCACATGACTATTCATTCTGTCCAAACTTGAGAGCTGCGACTAGACACATGGCCAAAATTGTCCAAACTTGAGAGTTGTGATTACTGATATACTACTAAATCGATATATGTACACTGCACAGTGATCATAAAATAGTGAGATTTACAATATATTGATTATGAACAACAACAGATTATTTGCATACTTTTACAGTATGAGCATGTCTGACAAATGCCTAATTGTGGGATATCTTGGGTTGTCACCAGACTATTATAAGTGAGACATTGTGAGTTGCAATGTATGAGTAATGATATATGAAAAGGTTTCCATACAATCTTCCCATCAGGAGTACCAGGTTTAAAAAAATACATATACATAAAAGCAGGGAAGAAGACAGATATCTTTATAGAAAGGTATAGTAATTAAACTTCAGATATAATGGACAGAGAAAAAATACTGATATGGTAAGTGGCAAAACTTCTTAATACTACTAGAGCTGATCTGCTTTTAATATCTATTGCTATTAGGAACTGTTTTTAACTGTTTTATCTGACCAAATCTGGTTGAAGGAGGAGTAGCATTTCAAAGCTAATTCAGTTAATTATACTAAGATCCCTATTTGGGGACACACCCTTGGGTCCAAATCTGTTATATCAACATTCTGATATATATATTTGTTGTGTTGTAACTGTGTATAGTTGCAGGTTCTGGATACATAATAACCCAACACAGACGACTGCTATTGTCAGCCTTGCCATATTTAATGTGTACTCATAAAAAAATCATGTAATACACATGTACACAACTAATTGTAAGTATTATCTGTATCATAATACACGTAGTACTGGATGGTATATGTATACAACTAACACTACAATATTGATCACCCTTACCTGGTATTTCATTCTAAACTCAAATGCAGAAAATTCCAACAAGAAATAACCCAAAATAATGACAACTATTTGTGAACTTCATTACAATGATAATAAAGGTCTTTGAGGCCTTTGGGTGAAAAGATTATAGTTGCTGTAAATGGTAGGTAATTAATCTCAAAAATATTTAGTATTTGGGTAATGGGTACACATCATATTCACATATATCATGCTCAGGCAGATGTTAAATGAGATTTGTTGATGTCTGCAATATAAACTGTAACATTACATGATAAATATGTAATAGAATCTATTGCTATGCTATTCAGTGTAAGATGGGGAAATTCTCATTCCGAGGACTATGAGATTTCTGGTCCAGAATGTGAGAATTATGATTTCTCTATCTTACACTATCAGTAGCAATTGATTATTTTTTCCCCCATATCTAATAGTACTATAATTTAAAAAAACTGTATAATTTGTATGTGTGAAATGTTTTCTTTCTTTACACCTACATTTATTAATGTTTCATTTGTAAACCGGTTGATCCCATTCTAGTGATGTCACAATCAATGCATTTGGCCCGTCTCCAACCTAGGTTGGGACAGAAAAATCTACAGGTAAAAAAAGGAGGGAGATACTTCTGTCAGATATGGGAGATAAAAATAAAAATATACTGTTACCCATATATTATTTTCTACATTACCCATACTTACTTTATTTCTGGCCTTAATCAAAGATCCTACAGATGAATTTTTACAAGCATGTTTTTTTGATTTTTTTTTTTTTTAAATCCAATAGCAACCGTATTGCAGATCATCTACAAATCCAACAAATATCAGACATTCAATCTCATCAAAAAATTACAGTAATCGAACATCAAACATCTTCCATGCTGACCAATTTACAAGTTTAAAGGCATGACAAACATCCAAATCACGAGACATATCTTGATCATTTCGTAATATGATAACTGCCACAGGTTTCAAAACAGTACATGACATCAGTCAAATTACTTCTATGTCTCATTTCATCTTTTTAGATCATTTGCGATTTTCCAACCTTTCAAACACTTTTATGACCTTAATATTATTAGAATTGTGGGGTGCAAGCAGTTACATGTGCAGCAGATATTAAAAAATAAAGTGATACCATGGATGATTAGAGGATGTCCATTTTATGATGGCTCATTACTACTCTGTTATTCTTAAAAATGAAAAATCTTTGTTTTTACCTGCATTTTGCAATTTTCGTTTTCGTCGAACCATCTGAAAACATAAAAAGACAGTAAATTGATAATGATACTTCAGTCAACTCCTCCAATGAAAAAGTACCAATAATTGACGACCGCAACTTCATTTTTTCATTTGCACTCTACAGGTATGACACAGAAGCAAAATTATAGATTCTACATATGATTTTTAGTCAAAAAAATCCAACATAAAAACCCAACATGATCCCTTATACCTGAAATGTCGAATTTAAACAAAGTTTCTTGTAAATCGAATGAAATCGATATTTGCATAAATACTGAAATATATGCATGTTTGGAACTCCTCCAATGAAAAAAATAACAAGGCGTTCATCCCATAGATCGAAATATCCGTCACATCTATATCAAAGTCGGAACAATAAGATGAAGCTTCTGAAAAGCCAAAATCGTTAAGGAATATCAAAAGTCCGACAGGAATTTCGTTTGCAAAGTCCACAGCATTAGAACTAGACATGACTGAAACTTGAAAGCGGCAGACTAGGCCTAGGAATCTTGCTTACGCGCTGTGCCCCAGAAAAAAGATCGGTCGAGTTACCCCAGAAGTACAGTACTGCCGGACATACCTGCAAACCACCTCACAAGTACCCCTGTGTGAGAGCGACCTTACACAAACATTTATCACTTAAATAAAGTTATTGGTTTCACTTCAGAAATATTTGGAATATGATATGTTTTTACAAAACCAAATATTAAACTTCAAGTTTGCCTATCGCTTGAAAACCTACCTTTTCGGTTTCGTCATTGGTGAGAGCTAGTGATGCATGAGTTACGAAGGTCGGCGCACTGGCGAGGCGTTTCGAATAAAAGGCGCGAAAAAAAGTGGGGGGAGTGGATGGAAGCTGGCGTGATTTCCGGTGTCGTCGATCGTTGTCATTGGTTGTCTGCTGGTCGAAAAATTATGAGTTGCAAAATTGAAAATAACTCCATGACATCATTTTGGCCGAATCTAACCAATGGAATGTTAATTTTGTGCGTTGCACCACAGAAGTCGAAAAATACGCACAGGTACCGGACATACCTGCAAACCACCTCACAAGTACCCCTGTGTGAGAGCGGACGGACGGACGGATGGACGACGGACGCCACGGTATGGCTTCGGACCAGGTGAGCTAATAATACATGTTTCTTAATTACATGTTATTTTTGCATTAATAAATCTAGTTATTCATGTGACTGATTTTATGTACAAAAAATCACTACATATTGCAATATTCTTGGTTAAAACTTCAGTATATTGTAATATAAATTACAATTGGCAAATCCACCTCCTTTTTTATTATGCTTGTGTGTGGTATAGTGATAAACATTGTGAGGGGAGCTTTGTACCATTGGTGGTACTCTTTGTCTATTAATATATATTTTTAGGTCACCTGAGCTTTGCTTAAGTGACCTAATCTAATCGCTTTTCGTCCGTCGTCGTCCGTCGTGCGTAAACTTTTACATTTTCAACTTCTTCTCAAGAACCAGTGGATGGATTTTTTTCAAACTTGGTCAGAATCATCCTTGGTAGATGAGGCTTCAAAATTGTAAAATTGGGATTCCTACCCC
>NW_018480030.1:117923-137269 GCF_002113885.1 Mizuhopecten yessoensis | reverse complement strand
AACTTTCTGTAGGAAATTATTTTTACTTGTTGAGAATTATCCTTGGAGGAAGATGGTTTCAAATTGTAAAATTGAGATTCCTACCCCGACCCCTGGGGCCAGGGCGGGGCCCGAAAGGGAAAATTAACCAATATTTCCAAATTTTTCACTTCCCGACTCAGAGGTACTTCATTCATTTTCTCTGCATGGAAAGAAAATCATCGGGGGCTTTATTTAAATTGTAAATTTCGGGACCCCCTGGCTAACCGTTCCCCCTTAGGGAGGGGGTAAAGTTTAATATAGTTTATATAGGGAAATAACACTTTTCGGTATATATTTTATCCATTTTCAGCAGAAAATTACTCAAACTTAATCAGAATCATCTTGGGTGAATGAGAGTATTACTTTGTAAAATTGGGATTCCTGCCCCATCCCCAGGGGCTAGGGCGGGGCCCCAAAGGGAACATTTACCAATATTTTCAAATTCTTATCCATTGATGACAAGTATTGTATTTCACTTAGTTAACATGCTGATTTCCACATCACATCTAAACAATAAAATAAAGCTACCAGTACCTATGATATAACTCAGGTGACCGCTAAGGCCCTTGGGCCTCTTGTTTACAGTACAAGTGACTTGTGACAACAGTCCAGACTTAAAAATTCATGAGAAATAAACACCTGATGAGGGAGCCATGTATTTATATCAATCTCAAGTTTGATTGTCCTTACAAGAACTTAATAACTGGTATAAACTTGATATGTCTCCCTTAGTTACTGACAGAAATACAGGATTCTTTTAGATCTCAAAATCAATTCCATGTAAGCAAGTTTGATGAAAAAAAAGACAGGTCTGAAGTTAAGCATGATCAGCCAATCATGGATGGATAGACACGTGTAACATTATCCCCACTGTAGGAATTGTCTCTAATTAAAGGGAAAAAGCTACTTCATTCTTAGGTTTCACTATAAAGTGTTCTAAAAGGATGAAACAGTGTATGATACAGTTTTATTCATTGTTTGGCTTTCCTCTATCTTATTCTTAATTGTATTGAAAGGAACTATTCATCTACTTTTCTTTTGTACAATCCTTAACCCTAAGAATCAGTGTTGTCTAAAATTACAGTGAGTAAGAAGACAAATTTTTACTCACTTTATTGCTTGAAGTTCACCAGTTCTTCTACGGTTGTAGACAACAAGTTTGGCCTCGACTACCTCAGCAACTAATCTGAAGTTTTCCACCGTGGCATTGGTAATTTGTAGATCTAAATCTTTTATTTTTTATCCTTCAAGAATGTGTTCAGCTTAGCAATAACCTGGATCAGGTAATGTATTTTCCTTACCATATCTCCGTTGATCAAGCAACACCCTTGACAGTTTTGTGACTTTAGTACTCCAGAAAACGTTCATTGCCTTAAGCAAATCCTCTGCTTCTTGTCTGGATGAGTTGTCATTTCCCATGATCGATAATCCAATTTTTCCATTAATGACTCTTTTGATATCGTACTCTTACTTAATTGCGTTGCTTGGATTTTTGAGATCAAATTCATTCTCTGTACTTTGGGAACATGTCGTTAAAGTTGCCTGGATAATGTCGTCCAAGAAAGCTGATTTCATGTAGTTCCAGTGAATTGGATCTTTCTGTGGTTTGAGTTTTCTTGAGCTTGAGTTTGAGTTCATGAGCATTCTTGCAACCAGTCTCATGATTTGAGAGGTATAGGAGCCTCTTTTGAACTCGTTTTCAATGTTCTTTTGCAACCACTGATTTCCAAAATGAACAATTAGGTCATCATTCCTGGCAACTATCCCCACCTCATCTTGGTTCATCCTTTCAAATACTTTCACTAGTTTTTTACTAGCTAAGGTGGGTACTCTGCCAGCAATAGTATCAGACCTGGTCACACATTCACTCTTCTTCATTGTGCGTTGATCATGACTACACACACATCTCTTCAGGTGTATTGGTAACAGTTTTTCGCGACCCAAAACTATTAAACACTCGTTCTGAACTTTTTACTTTTCCACCCTTTGAAGTTGCAGACTTCAAGACTTTTTTTATAAACAATTTCGTGTTTTTCGAATCTCTCAAAATATCATCTTCTTCATTGGAACTGTCATCACTACTGTCATCACATCACTACTGTCATCACTACTGTCTTTTATCATTAAATCATTTTTTTTCATCCAATACAACTGCATTAGCACAAAAATCACTGTCCGGAACATAATCACTATCCCCTTTATCATCATTCCACTCAGTGTCTGTAACATCATTATCAACATTCACCATTAGAACATCACTATCATGCACAGCTGTCTGCTCTTTTCCTCCTGTATGTGCCTCTACTAGCTCAATTTCTTCAACATCTCCTTTCTCTCCCCTCTGTGTAGTTTAACTTTCTGTCTATGTTTCTGTGAACACTCATCCATCATTGTGGCATTGATCCACTTCACATCATTAAGGAAGTAAGACATATTTGTTTTCATTTTCTTTTTTTCTAGTAGTCCTGAAAAGAGAAAGCCGGCGTCCGGCGTCAATATTTTACTTTAAACGACTTCTTAATAACCGAAAGGCCTAGGGTGATGATATTTGGCCAGAAGCAAACTGGGATGAAGGGCTACAAAGTTTGTTCAAATAAATGACCTTCGTCTATTTTCAAGGTCACAGGGGGCAAATATGTTAAAAACTTTAAACAACTTCTTCTCAATAACCAAAATGCCAAGGGAGATGATATTTAGTCAGTAGCATGCTAGGATGAAGGGCTACCAAGATTGTTCAAATGAATGACCTTCACCCATATTCAAGGTCACGGGGGTCAAATATGTTAAAAACTTTAAACAACTTCTTCCGAATAACCAAACTGCCCAGGGTGATGATATTTAGCCAGTAGCTAGCTGAGATAAAGGGCTACAAAGTTTGTTTAAATGAATAACCTTCACCCATATTCAAGGTCACAGGGGTCAAATATGTAAGAAACCTTAAACAACTTCTCCTGAATAACCGAAATGCCCAGGGTGATGATATTTAGCCAGTAGCATGCTAAGATGAAGGATTACAAAGTTTGTTCAAATGAATGACCTTCTCCCATACTCAAGGTCACAGGGGTCAAATAGGTTAAAAACTTTAAACAACTTCCTCTCAATAACCAAAATGCCCAGGGTGATGATATTTGGCCAGTAGCATGCTGAGATGAAGGGCTACCAAGTTTGTTCAAATAAATGACCTTCTCCCATACTCAAGGTCACAGGAGTCAAATAGGTTAACAACTTTAAACAACTTCTTCTGAATAACCAAAATGCCCTGGGTGATGATATTTAGTCAGTAGCATAGTAGGATCAAGGGCTACCAAGTTTGTTTAAATGTATGACCTTGAATCATAGGAGCAAATATATGTTTAAAATATTTCAACAACTTGTTCTGAATAACCGAAAGGCTCAGGATGTTGATATTTAGTTTGTAGCATATGCTGGGATCAAGGACTACTATGTTTGTTAAAGTGAATGACTTTGACTTATATTCAAGGTCACAGGGGTTAAATTTGTTTAAAATCTTTAAACAACCTCTTATGAATAACCATGGGTCCCAGGATGTTTATACTTTGCAAGTTGCATCCTGAGATGAAAGGCTATACAATGTGCTCAACATAATGACTTTGTTCGACTTTCAGTCACAGGGGTGAAATGTTTAAAAAAAAAATTAACAGGGTCTTTCGAACGAATTTTAATCATAAATACTGATAGTGGGGCCTGTAGCATGCTGGGATGAAGGGCTACCAAGTTTGTTCAAATGAATGACCTTGACCCACATTCAAGGTCAATGGGGTCAGATGTCTTAAAATCTTCAAACAACTTCCCCCCCAGGGCCCAGGGTACTGATATTAGGCATTAAAAACTCTTTATCAGAATCGTTGGCCAGTTCCTTCTGAAAGGCTGCTGGGCACAAACAATGGGATACAATAAGGGGGCTAAGCATTTTTTTGATAGGGCAGAGTGTGCATGCCCGCATGTTTTTGATTGCAACCCGGCACAGAACACAAGTGGGCAAAACGACATGAAGCAAATGTACAGCCCTTAGTGGAATTGAATTTCTTGCAGATTTCAGACCCCTGTGCTGAGTGAGACGCCCACTTTGTAGCATTTGCACCTTGGCCCTTACTACCCATACCCTTCTGATTGCCCGTGGGCATATTCTGGTTTGGACGATGTGGTCTCTGCCTGAGGTGAGTGGCCTGTATGTGGGGGATGTCTGTTCCCCATCTAAACCCGTGTTGTTGCTGCATAAACCGGTATTCCCGATCGTATAGAAACATGGAGGCCTGGTCATAGTTACTAGTGAGCAATTGGTAGTCCCGGGTCGTGAACGATAAATAGTCAGTTATCGAGGATGATAACAAAACACCTTCCTCTATTAACTTTGCTAAAAAAGCTGAATTAGCTACAGACCACTGAGCTATCGTCAAAGATTCGAGTTTAGGCCTTGTCGGCCCCGATTTGTATACCAGTTGCCCCCCCTCGGCGTTAGAGACCACCACGTCTTGCTTTGTGATCGCAGAACTTAGTTTCTCAAAATCTACGATATCATGATATTTTTCATTCTTTCTTGCGTTTAAAGAGGTAAAATACAGTTGTGGACCGCTCCAAGAAGCGGTACCTGCCCCGCATTAAACAAAACGCTAGCGTGTGGCCTACCTGCTTCGGTCATATTGTTTATGTTATGGTATTGACCAGTTCCGGTGTTCCGCGCACTTGTCTGCGCAGTGTTCGACTGCGCATCCTGGAGGTGTGTCAGCACAGCAGACACGAATGGGTCCTGCGAATGGGGTGAAATTTGATCTCCCTCGCCGTCGATATTCAAATCCTGACCGTTAGTGGCGGCTGCCGTCGATGTCGATGGACCTCTCTCGTCAGATGTCCCGCCACCTCGTCCATCGTTTTCTGTCGGTGGGCCGAGGTCCACGGCTGAAGGATAGGTCGACCTGACCGACTTGTAAATCAATCGCTGTTGACCTATTGGAATGTCTGTCTTCGCCAAGTCCCTTGGTCAACACATGCGATCGCCTCCATGCTGCTATAACCCAATGACACCAAGATGTCAACTGAAGCAGGCGATATCTTTTTTGCTTCTGCCCTTAGCCTTACCCGATCGATATCGGTAAGGGAGTTGGTCGGTTCCATGCCGAAATTAAGCCCCGAAACTGTTGGATTAAAGTGACACGCGTTCGACACAAAATGTATGAACCATGATCGGTACACGATCAAGTTAACATTCCCACAAGGCTAATACCCATTATTACAGAAGTAAAAAAGTCCGGCACAAAATGCGCCACAGTTCAAATGCGAATAAATCTGGTGTTCTTAACTGACGTCCCATCCATGCCCATGGCAATGTTTTAGCAATGTTGATAGTTCGTCATGACACAGAAACGTACCATGATGGAATCTCGAAGATAATCCGTAGCAAGTGAACAGTATGAGCCAAGGGAATTGCCACCAATATGTCATTTGACAAAGTCTGTCATAAAGCAAACAATTAGAATAGAATTGCCACATACGTGTTGCTGGGTCAAAGCACAGCGGGACTCTGCCATTTGAATTTGAAAAACCAAGCCACCCCTGCAACTGATGCTGACCGCTGGTCAGTTGAAGCTGATTGGTCAGTAAGCAGAAGGGGCGCCCTATAGGGGTGTAAATGAGAGGCTCACTGCAGGTTAAAGTGGGCCTATTATGTGAGATAGCCTCTCAAGCACTTGGCTCCCTCCTCCTTGAATTAATACACAATTAACAACCTAATTATCAACATAAATGTATATAGAACACAAACAATAACATGAAAACCGAAAATACAAAAGAACCCATCTTTAAATTAAAAAATATTTGGAAAAGTGGTATATCCTGTTCAAATGGAACTCTTTGAACAATCCTTGCTATTCAAATGAATAACCACCATCATACTTGTATATCAATTTTATTACAGGCAAATTAACTCTTGAAACAAATATATTTCAAGCTACCAATTAACCAACAGCGTTTAACAAATGCTAAGTACAAACAAATAGTGGATCTATTATATAAAGGTCTCATAGGGTTCATATGTAGGATGATATTATTGATATACTATGATGGTGGTCTTAAAACATGTAAACCAAATTTAACAATTATTAAATTTACCCAAAGAAATCTGAATCAACTCCTTGTCATAAGGAATTATTTGATGATGGCGAACTTCACATCTGTAAATGCCAACCAATACCATTCTATTAATGTAGTATTACTATAATAATACATTGCTTTCACATATGTATACACATTGAAAATCTAACTACCTCAACATATATATATGGCACTTAACAAAACTTATAAATAAGTTAATTAAAAAGAGTAACATAATTTTGGATATATTGTATACATAATATATTAAGAACGTTATAATAAATAAGCATTAAATTCAAATGAGAAAAGGAAAAATATGATTGAGTTCCAAGCTGATTCTTTTGCAAGTTTTTTTTAACAAACATCTAGTAGAAGCTTCATCTGAAGTAGATGCTTCGAACTGTGGAAGAAACATGAACCACACCAGGCTAGGTATATTAGTACAGTAATTTCCTTTGTATTACCCACACAGGTGTATAGCCCGCGAGATGCAAAATAAGGTATTTTTCAGCATTTTGTAAAATTAATTTCAGATAACCCGTACTGGTAGATTGCCACAGGTAATATGACGATTAAATTCATATATATATTTATGGATTCATTTAATGTCCGTGATACAATCCGACGTTTTTTCGTTTTAATTTTATAGGGCTGTGAGCAGTGAACTGTATCTTTCTTTTGTATTTTTTTTGGTATCTGGCATTTGTGTGTACCTAAACCAGGAAACAAATAACAACGTATTATAACTCATTTTTCTATATTCGTGTAAAAAAATCCACAAATAGCCCGCTCAGGCATATAGCCCGCAAAAGACATCTCCAGATGTAAAAAAAACTCTATAGCCCACAGGAAATTACGGTATATATATGCAAAGTGCAATTGCAGATTGTGCTGATGGTTACATACTTGGATTAAGATTTGTTATTCTTTTCGTAGCGTTAATTTGGCAAATGTTTCTTGATCAGACAGTACAGTCTTGGGAGGTCAGGAATCATACATCAACGTGATAAAAAGAAACATTTGTGTAAAATACCAATGTTCAAGGATTGACCTTTTACTATATGCATGGCTAGAATCCTTAGGGTTGGGACGAGTTTCTTTTGGGATTTTGTGACCGAAGCAATGGTATTTTGCGACCGAAGGGTAATTTGCAACTTAAGTGATTTGGTATAATGCGACCGAATGGGTTTTTGCGACCGAAGTTTTTTGGTACAATGTGACCGAAAGATATTTTGCGACCGAAGTGTGGGCTTTCGCGACCGAAGTTTGGGTTTTTGCAACCGAAGTGTAGTGTCTGAAATTTTAGGGTTTGGGATTTTGTGACTCAAATATTTGGGGACGAAATGTCTAAATCGGTCGAAAAACACCGTTTTTTATATCCTTAAAAATAGAAACATCTGAAGGGGGTTAGAGATGAAATTAACAGTTCGAATACCTCTCGTGTTACTTTAATTTTTTAAAAATACAAGATTGAAATCGGCCAAGATTTTTTTTTATTAAGGATTTTTGAAATATTGAACATTGAAATCGGCCAAGAAACTGATTTTTTAAGGATTTTTGAAATATGAAGGTAAAGAAAATTGTTTTTCAATAGGTCTAGACCAATTGATAAAATATTTTCTTTACCCATAATTTTGTTAAAAATTCTAAAATCATAATTTTTTAATATTAGGTGGTTTTGAGATGTTTTGAAAGCGAATTAATTGTGTCTCAGCTCAAATAAATCAGAACCAACTGAAAAAAACGTAATGTTCCTTGTTGGTAATTCGATTGGTAGGTATTTAAGCATTGAACTACGTTCAGTTGGCATTCATATTGCTTGTTTGTATGTTTTCAAGTGGTCATGTTGTGCTTTCTGTTACAATGCTGGCGTTTCTGGATGTTTCTGGCATTCATATTGCCCATGAATACCAGGGACATAAATAACAAAATTATTAAGGTCATGTTTTTTTCCAACTTTTTTACCTGATTCGATACGTTCTACCTTCAGTAAGTATGGTTTAATGCTTAAATTTTCATTTTTGAAAAAAAAAAAATTTTGCCAAAAAAATCGGTAAGGGGTACCCCTTACAGAACTTCGGTCGCAAAAGAACCACTGTCAGGGCAAGCATTTCAAATGAAGAAGTGTCTAAAGTAATACTGTTCTGTGATGGCTGCTGCTAAATGTGACAAAATCGTATCAGATGGTTTTCAAAAATCGAAATAATTTTTCTAACCCTCGGCATTAATAGCATTCGGTCGCAAAATTTCTAGCCCCTAGGGTTAGGGTTTTTCATTGAGGTATTTTGACTTTAAAACATGATTTCATCTCATCTTTAGTTGCTCTACACGATTTCAATACCAGATTTGCGAAAAACTGAGAATTAAAAAAAAAGTTGTTCTCCGACCGCCGAACATGGAAAATATGCGGTGATATTTTTTCTTAGTTTTAGGGCTGATAACGTCAGCCGCAGACTTTGAAAGGAGTTTATATGTATCTGCAACGAATACAATCGCATTATTTTGAGGTGTTCAGGACTTTTTTTTTTTTTTTTTTTTTTTTTTTTTTTTTTTTTCGGGTTTTTTTTTTTTTTTTTTTTTTTTTGTTCTTTTTTTTTTTTCAGGACTTTTTATTTCATTTATGCTTTGTATTTATGTACTATGAATGTATGTGTGTTCATTGCTTCTTGCATGAACCTTCTTTGTTACGATTAAATATCGAAATGGACGTCTTTATCGATTTTGCGCAATAGTTGTGGAACAGTTGAAAATAGAAGAATTGCATTATTGAACCTTTTTACTAACAAAGCAATAATTGAGGATTTTAACATACCTTTCTTCACAAAAAGATGGTTTCATTACCGCAGATAATAATTAAGTACTTGTTTTTAATTAAAGCAACTCACAGTGGCATCATTAAAGTCTGTCACATTCATATTCAAACATTTCTATTGCCATATGCAATTATTTCTTTGAGAACAATTAAACTTTACGACTATAACACAACAACAATATAAAACAATATCTTATTAGATTGTACAGCATTTAATTTTAATAATTAAGTACTTGTTTCTAATTAAAGCAACTCACAGTGGCATCATTTAAATCCGTCACATTTATATTCAATCATTTTTATTGACATATGCAATTGTTTCTTTGAGAACAATTCAACTTTGCGGCTATAACACAACAACAACAACAACAACAACAACAACAACAACACCAACAACAACAATATTTTATTAGTTTGTACAATATCTAATTTTATAATGAAGTATTTGTTTTTGAAATCTATTCACAATAACATCTTTTTAGGCAGACACATTTAAATTCAAACATTTATATTGACATATGCAACTGGTTTTTAAGAGAATAATTTAACTTTGTGTCTATAACACAACAACTACAACATTACATATTATTTTGTAAGTTGTATAGCATTTAATTTCCATGAATCCCAAGGATTTTATAGCGAAAACCTCTGAAAGAAATCAGCTCAGATGATGGTGTTGCAGTTCTGAAAACATGGTTTTAAGAAGTGAAGATGTTATTTACTATTTCCTAGTTGAATAAAACAATTATAAAATAATGTGTGTTGTCGTTGATATATTCAATTGCTCTTTTAAAAACAGATTGCAGCTGTTTCAACTCAAGATGTAGATTGTGTGCTTGTTTGTTCTAGTTGTACATTTCATTAATGATTTAACAAAACGATTAAGACAAAATTTGATAAATTACATAAGACATTTTGTGGCTGTGTACTTGATTTACATGTTTAATTCATACTTATATATCATTTATGTTGGTCATTGACTCATCATATTGTGAAATTAAAAGATTACAAAAAAAATTGTCCCTGCCCCAGGAACATCTAGGAACTGCAGCAATGTAACAAAAATCATTAAATGGCCACTTGAAAACATGCAAACATTCCATAAAACATTGAATTATCTACCAGAACCAACAGAAAGCGTTGAATCTCCAACCAGAAACACCAAGAAACGGCGCCAATGAAACAGAAAGCACTGCATGGCCGATTGCAAGAGAAACACACACCGGAGAACCAAAATGTTATGAAAATAAAAATTATACTAATGGTCAAATGGTTAAATTATTTATATTTCGAGATGTCGTATCTCGAACTGAGTCCTGAACAATGTTTTCCAGTTCCTTGCAATTTTTCAAACTTATTTCTGTCGTCTAGGAAAACGTCGAGAGAATGGGGAATATCGACCTTACCTTGGGTCGGTCCAAATTTAATGGATTCCATGTTTTCACACATAACTTTCTCATTTTGGATAAATTACATAAGACATTTTGTGGCTGTGTACTTGATTTACATGTTTAATTCATACTTATATATCATTTATGTTGGTCATTGACTTATCATATTGTGAAATTAAAAGATTTCAAAAACATTTGTCCCTGACCCAGGAACATCTAGGAACTGCAGCAATGTAACAAAAATCATTAAATGGCCACTTGAAAACATGCAAACATTCCATAAAACATTGAATTATCTACCAGAACCAACAGAAAGCGTTGAATCTCCAACCAGAAGCACCAAGAAACGTCGCCAATGAAACAGAAAGCACTGCATGGCCGATTGCAAGAGAAACACACACCGGAGAACCAAAATGTTATGAAAATAAAAATTATACTAATGGTCAAATGGTTAAATTATTTATATTTCGAGATGTCGTATCTCGAACTGAGTCCTGAACAATGTTTTCCAGTTCCTTGCAATTTTTCAAACTTATTTCTGTCGTCTAGGAAAACGTCGAGAGAATGGGTAATATCGACCTTACCTTGGGTCGGTCCAAATTTAATGGATTCCATGTTTTCACACATAACTTTCTCATTTTTGATAATTTCATCATCAAATTCCACAAAGACATGCTGTAGACCTTCTTCGTAAAGATATTATATCGATCGATTTTAAGTTATTAATATCTTTGAAAATATTCGATTTTGCGCAATGGTATCCGAGCAGTTGAAATGCCGCAAAATTTCATATTGAACCTGACATAACTTTTTCGTTCAATCAATTTTTACCTTCAAATTTCGCACTTAAGTTGCTTCAAATCTTTGTCTTGGAGATACTTAATCCTAATATTCGTTTATTTTCTTTATTACTTATTAAAATGGATTTTGCGCAGTAGGTATAGTAAAAACATTATGCATTTATCACTGTTCACCGTCCGTCCCAATAATTCTGACCTCATAGAAGACACCCTCGTCAAAAACTGCAGACTTAGGCCTAAAATTATCAAATTTTCAAGTCTAAATCACGGATGGGTCGATGCAAATGGGAAAACAAATCACAATTTATAAAATCTTCCCTCCATTTCATGTGAAAGTGACTCTATTTTATTTTTTTAACACTCACTCAAACCATTTTTGTTGGGCCACTGACTGCTTCACGTTTTTCAACTTTTCTTTCGTTTTTAAAAAATCCAAAAATGCTTCGATTTTCATAATTTCTTTTGTGCCGTGGTTTGTGGATGTAGATCTGACAGATTTTTGACTCTAGACCAAATCTCCGGGCCTAATTCCATAAAATAATCGAGTTTGAATGTTTGAAAATTTTTGGACTTATATGTAACAAAATTGCAAAAAGTATACCTCTGTAAAACGCTATTTTCGCATAGTAACAATGTTAGGCTAACCCCCGAGGGTCTTTTAACATCTCCTCTAACCCCCTGCATCTTCTTCTGGTCGAATATTTGAGGAGAAAAAAATTGAGTCGACTTGCATATGCACCAGGTCGACAGCCTGACCCTAGGAATTGTAATTTAGTCTTTCGTTTCTAAAAAATCCAAAAATGTTTCGATTTTCAAAATTTCTTTTGTGCCGTGTTTTGTGGGGGTAGATCTGACAGATTCTTGACTCTAGACCAAATCTCCGGGCCTAATTTCATATAATAATCGAGTTTAAAGGTTTGAAAATTTTTGGACTTATTCGTTAAAAAATGCAAAAAGTATACCTCTGGAAAACGCTATTTTCGCATAGTAACAATGTTAGGCTAACCCCCTAGGGTATTTTAACATCACCTCTTACCCCCTGCATCTTTTTCTGGTGTTAAATTTGAGGGAGAAAAAATTAAGTGGACCAGCATATGCAACAGGTCGACAGCCTAACCCTGGGAAATCAAATTTAGTCTTTCGTTTCTAAAAAATCCAAAAATGCTTCAATTTTCATAATTTCTTTTGTGCCGTGTTTTGTGGAGGTAGATCTGACAGATTTTTGACTCTAGACCAAATCTTCGGGCCTAATTCCATATAATAATCGAGTTTGAAGGTTTGAAAATTTTACCCCCAATTCGTTACAAAATTGCAAAAAGGATATTTCTGGAAAAAAGAGAATAATTTAACTAGTTTTCTAGGGGGTTACGCTAACCCTTATTTAAAAATATCAATTAATATGTTTTAAAATCTAACCCTGATGGGTTGCAATTATGTAACGAATTCGAAACTATCGAAAATTCACAAAAAAAATCATAACTCATTTGTTAATTAACCAATCAAAACCAAACCGGGTGGAAAATGTGCGGAATATTGTGGCGTTTTATAATTAGTTAATTTGAACAAAATATCATCAAAGGTTTTTTCGTAAATTAAAAAACAAACGAAAATTACCTCCCTTTGACCATGAGAGCAAATCTGAAGATTTAGCTGTTTTTGGGGTAAGAAAAATCCAAAAAAAAATTTCTCTCGAAACACGAAATTCTTTTTTTAATATGATAAAGTAGGTAATTCTAAGATATCCTAGGGTGCAAGAAGTGCGAAATTCGTTTCAGAAATGTGAAAATTTTGACTTTGAAAATAATGATTGTACAGCATAATTAAGTACTTGTTTTTAATTAAAACAACTCACAGTGGCATCATGAAAGTCTGTCACATCTATATTCCTCCTGCGTGTATGCCTTATGACAAGTTTTGCGTGAAAAAAACTGGCTAGTGTATGTTCCTTCCTGTGTATGTTTATCTGGTGTATGTATATCAGGTGTATGTTTCTATGGGGTATGATCTTCTGGTATATGTTTCGTGTATGTTTTTCTGGTGTATCAGTCTCTGGGGTATGTTTCACTGGTGTGTGGTTCTCTGGTGTATGTTTATCTGACGTTTGTATCTGTTGTGTTTGTATCTCCGGTGAATGTTTCCTTGGTGTATGTATCTCTGCTATATTGTTCTTTCGTGTAACTTTCTCTGGTGTATCTGTCTGGGGTGTATGTTTCTCTGGTGTCTGTATCTGTGGCGTTTGTATCTGGTGTTTTCATTTTCAGCAAGGTCTTAATAAAACCGAAAAACATATTAAAAGACACGTAATGTTGTTCTTATTTCTGTATACTTAACATTGCATGGCATTGCTACGACGTAACGTTACCAACGTCATTTTTGTACGTACATACATACATACATACATACATACATACATACATACATACATACATACATACATATGTACGTACGTACGTACGTGCCTACATACATACATACATACATACAAAAAGCATAAATGAAACAAAAAGTCATGAACACCTCAAAATTATGCCTTTTTATTCGTTGCAGATGCATATACACTCTTTCAGAGTCTGTGGCTGACATTTTCAGACCTAAAACGAAGGAAAAATATCAACGCATAATTTTTCATGTTCGGCGGCAGGAGAACAATTTTTTTTTATTTCTCAGTTTTTCGCATATCTGTTATTGAAATCGTGTAGAGCACTTAAAGGTGGTATCAAATAATATTTTTTAACAGAATACCTCAATGAAAAACCCTAACCCCAGGGGCTAGATATTTTGCGACCGAATGCTATTAATGCCGAGGGTTAGAAAATTATTTCGAATATTTAAAACCATCTGATACGATTTTGTCACATTAAGCATCGGCCATCACAGAACAGTATTACTTTAGACACTTCTTCATTTGAAATGCTAGCCCTGCCAGTGGTTCTTTTGCGACCGAAGTTCTGTAAGGGGTACCCCTTACCGATATTTTTGGCAAAAATGTTTTTTCTTCAAAAATCAAAATTTAAGTATTGAACCATACTTACTGAAGGAAGAACGCATCGAATCGTGTAAAAATTTGAAAAAAACCCAGAACATTAATAATTTTGCTATTTTTGTCCCTGACCCAGGAACATCTAGGAACGACAGCAATGTAACAAAAATCAGTACATGGCCACTTGAAAACATGCAAACATTCCATAAAACATTGAATTATCTACCAGAAACAACAGAAAGCGTTGAATCTCCAACCAGAAACACCAAGAAACGTCGCCAATGAAACAGAAAGCACTGCATGGCCGATTGCAAGAGAAACATACACCGGAGAACCAAAATGTTATGAAAATAAAAATTATACTAATGGTCAAAATGTTAAATTATTTATATTTCGAGATGTCGTATCTCGAACTGAGTCCTGAACAATGTTTTCCAGTTCCTTGCAATTTTTGAAAACGTCGAGAGAATGGGTAATATCGACCTTACCTTGGGTCGGTCCAAATTTAACGGATTCCATGGTTTCACACATAACTTTCTCATTTTTGATAATTTCATCATCAAATTCCACAAAGACATGCTGTAGACCTTCTTTGTAAAGCTATTATATCGATCAGTTTTAAGTAATCAATATCTTTGAAAATATTCGATTTTGCGCAATGGTATCCGAGCAGTTGAAATGCCGCAAAATTTCATATTGAACCTGACATAACTTTTTCGTTCAATCAATGTTTACCTTCAAGTTTCGCACTTAAGTTGCTTCAAATCTTTCTCTTGGAGATACTTAATCCTAATATTCGTTAATTTTCTTTATTACTGATTCAAATTGATTTTGTGCAGGAGGTATAGTAAAGACATTTTGCATTGGCAAACCTCTATATTTCGATTTAGAGCGGAAAACGTTTTCGTATCTCGAACTTGGTCCCGAACAATGTCATTCAGCCGTTTGCAACTTTTCGAACATATTTCTGTCGTCTAAGAAAACGTCGAAATAATGGGTAATATCGACCTTACCTTGGGTCGGTCCAAATTTAATGGATTCCATGGTTTCACACATAACTTTCTCATTTTGGATAATTTCATCATCAAATTCCACAAAGACATGCTGTAGACCTTCTTCGTAAAGATATTATATCGATCGATTTTAAGTTATTAATATCTTTGAAAATATTCGATTTTGCGCAATGGTATCCGAGCAGTTGAAATGCTGCAAAATTTCATTATTGAACCTGACATAACTTTTCTTTCAATAATTTATTTCCTTCAAATTTGGCACTTAAGTTGCTTCGAATCTCTCTCTTGGAGATACTTAATCCTAATATTCGTTTATTTTCTTTATTACTGATTAAAATGGATTTTGCGCAGTAGGTATAGTAAAAACATTATGCATTTGCAAATCACAATATTTCGATTTCGAGCGGAAAACGGTTTTGCATCTCGAACTTGGTCCCAAACAATGTTTTTTCAGCCGCTTGCAGCTTTTCGAAATCATTTTTGTCGTCTAGGAAAAAGTCGAGTATGTGGGTAATATCGACCTTCCCTTGAGTCGGTCCAAATCTCACAGTTTTCTAGTGTTTGTGTATATCTGTCATCTCTTAGAAATTGATCTTCAAATTCCACAAGAATATGCTGTAGATTTTGTATTGGTTTTACCAGCTTAGTACTGTTTTTTTCTGCTTTCAATGTTATTTTGGGAAAATATGTTAATTATAAGAAAGTGCTGTGAGAGTCTTGCACAATAATTCCGACACACTTACAACGCATCTTATATCTTTAGAGATGTCAAGTTTTCATCTTCATCTTCGTCTTTGCTTCAAAAGCAATGAGTTTCCAAGAAAGAGGAGACATAAACAACTCGATCATAAAATTTATCCATGTTTTATTATTAAGCACTTCCAGTGCTTGACAAAAAAATATACAGAATACACAAAAATCATGGGTAAATCATTTACATTTGTTATAAACATTTGGATGAAAACATATTTACAGTAATGAGGTAGCATGGGTATGGATAATGAATTTCGAAAAAAATAATACGGGTCAAGAATATGTACATCTGAAATATTGATAAGACATTTGAAAATAATTGATTTACAACTGAATTAAAATGGTTAAATTATTTACATCTTTATAATCAATCAATAACTATGATTTAACTGATAAGCTTTAAAGCTGCTCTACTGAAATTGCATTGAGATTACATGCATACATTGGCTGATCCATACATTTGTTTGTGCATACATTTATCATGCATTTGTTTACATCAATTTATATACATACATTTTCCATACATATTTTATTCGTACATTTTAAAGCATACATATTTTCATAACTCTCAAAAATGTATATTTTTATTCATACATTTAAATAGTTTTTCATAAATTGTTATCCATACATTAGCATACATTTTGTATACATACATTTTTCATACAATTTTTATTCATACATTTCTCATACGTTTGTATCCATACATTTTGATAATACATTTTGCATGCATTTGTTATTCATACATTTTTTATCAGTACATTTACCAAATACATTTTTCATACATTTTTATAGATTTTCTTCATTTTCATACATTTTTAAACATACATCTTTTCATAATNAATATCTTTGAAAATATTCGATTTTGCGCAATGGTATCCGAGCAGTTGAAATGCCGCAAAATTTCATATTGAACCTGACATAACTTTTTCGTTCAATCAATTTTTACCTTCAAATTTCGCACTTAAGTTGCTTCAAATCTTTCTCTTGGAGATACTTAATCCTAATATTCGTTAATTTTCTTTATTACTGATTCAAATTGATTTTGTGCAGGAGGTATAGTAAAGACATTTTGCATTGGCAAACCTCTATATTTCGATTTAGAGCGGAAAACGTTTTCGTATCTCGAACTTGGTCCCGAACAATGTCATTCAGCCGTTTGCAACTTTTCGAACATATTTCTGTCGTCTAAGAAAACGTCGAAATAATGGGTAATATCGACCTTACCTTGGGTCGGTCCAAATTTAATGGATTCCATGGTTTCACACATAACTTTCTCATTTTGGATAATTTCATCATCAAATTCCACAAAGACATGCTGTAGACCTTCTTCGTAAAGATATTATATCGATCGATTTTAAGTTATTAATATCTTTGAAAATATTCGATTTTGCGCAATGGTATCCGAGCAGTTGAAATGCTGCAAAATTTCATTATTGAACCTGACATAACTTTTCTTTCAATAATTTATTTCCTTCAAATTTGGCACTTAAGTTGCTTCGAATCTCTCTCTTGGAGATACTTAATCCTAATATTCGTTTATTTTCTTTATTACTGATTAAAATGGATTTTGCGCAGTAGGTATAGTAAAAACATTATGCATTTGCAAATCACAATATTTCGATTTCGAGCGGAAAACGGTTTTGCATCTCGAACTTGGTCCCAAACAATGTTTTTTCAGCCGCTTGCAGCTTTTCGAAATCATTTTTGTCGTCTAGGAAAAAGTCGAGTATGTGGGTAATATCGACCTTCCCTTGAGTCGGTCCAAATCTCACAGTTTTCTAGTGTTTGTGTATATCTGTCATCTCTTAGAAATTGATCTTCAAATTCCACAAGAATATGCTGTAGATTTTGTATTGGTTTTACCAGCTTAGTACTGTTTTTTTCTGCTTTCAATGTTATTTTGGGAAAATATGTTAATTATAAGAAAGTGCTGTGAGAGTCTTGCACAATAATTCCGACACACTTACAACGCATCTTATATCTTTAGAGATGTCAAGTTTTCATCTTCATCTTCGTCTTTGCTTCAAAAGCAATGAGTTTCCAAGAAAGAGGAGACATAAACAACTCGATCATAAAATTTATCCATGTTTTATTATTAAGCACTTCCAGTGCTTGACAAAAAAATATACAGAATACACAAAAATCATGGGTAAATCATTTACATTTGTTATAAACATTTGGATGAAAACATATTTACAGTAATGAGGTAGCATGGGTATGGATAATGAATTTCGAAAAAAATAATACGGGTCAAGAATATGTACATCTGAAATATTGATAAGACATTTGAAAATAATTGATTTACAACTGAATTAAAATGGTTAAATTATTTACATCTTTATAATCAATCAATAACTATGATTTAACTGATAAGCTTTAAAGCTGCTCTACTGAAATTGCATTGAGATTACATGCATACATTGGCTGATCCATACATTTGTTTGTGCATACATTTATCATGCATTTGTTTACATCAATTTATATACATACATTTTCCATACATATTTTATTCGTACATTTTAAAGCATACATATTTTCATAACTCTCAAAAATGTATATTTTTATTCATACATTTAAATAGTTTTTCATAAATTGTTATCCATACATTAGCATACATTTTGTATACATACATTTTTCATACAATTTTTATTCATACATTTCTCATACGTTTGTATCCATACATTTTGATAATACATTTTGCATGCATTTGTTATTCATACATTTTTTATCAGTACATTTACCAAATACATTTTTCATACATTTTTATAGATTTTCTTCATTTTCATACATTTTTAAACATACATCTTTTCATAATTCTCAATACATTTCTTATCTATAGATTTTCATACATTTTATACATACATTTTTATCCATACATTTTGATACATACATTTTGTACATTTCTGATATATACATGCATTTGTTTTGTTTATACATTTTTAAACATACATTTTCCATTCATTTTTATTCATACATTTAAATAGTTTTATATATACATTTTTTTCATAAATTGTTATCCATACATTAGCATACATTTTGTATACATACATTTTTCATACAATTTTTATTCATACATTTCTCATACGTTTGTATCCATACATTTTGCATGCATTTGTTATTCATACATTTTTTATCAGTACATTTACCAAATACATTTTTCATTCATAGAAAATAGATTTTCTAAGTATTGAAATTGTTTCAATTGATTTACAACTGAATTATTTTTTCTTCTTCGTTCGCCTTGACGTTCTCACGCGGTCGACCAACTGTTTGATTTGAAATTTATCCAGCAGCTGTTTCCCTGCTACGGATTTGACGAGTTCTTCACGAGCAATTCTTTGATTCAAGGGTTTCTCTGAGGACTCAATGTATTCCTCAAAAATGTCAAAAATACATTGCTGCTCTTCTCTGGAGAAGGACCTTCTTCCACCTAGTTTGAAATAGTTAGGGTTAGGGTTAGGCTTCATT
>NW_018480030.1:78537-110559 GCF_002113885.1 Mizuhopecten yessoensis | reverse complement strand
GACTCGGCTGTTGATAGCGGCTTACAAAGTTGTAGGATAGTATGTGATTCTCTGTCCGTGAAAGATCGCCTGCCATGAGCTAGCACTGATTTCTCTGTTTCCGGAGACGCGCTAGAGGTCTGTGGGGGATCTTCATCAGCGGTTGCCTCTATGGCTTGCTGGGGGGGTGCTCCAAGCGCTGCAGCTGGCTTAGGCTGAAATTAAAGTGAATAAAATTAAATTCATGGTATTTGTTGTTCATTATCTTCGATTCAAGGAAATGGATGATTTCAACAATGTTGATATCATTAGATGCAGAAAAATACTTACCTTTGGCTTCGAAACGATGTTACCAATTATGGCAGAGGTCTGTGGGGGATCTTCATCAGCGGTTGCCTCTATGGCTTGCTGGGGGGGTGCTCCAAGCGCTGCAGTTGGCTTAGGCTGAAATTAAAGTGAATAAAATTAAATTCATGGTATTTGTTGTTCATTGTCTATTTTTTCGGTACAATTTAACAATTTCTGGCCCTCTCGGTAGGGTGATATGAAGGTTTGTCTACCTTCAGAATTCACATACCTCTCGTGCTTCGCCCTCGTGGAATATCACGCCTTCGGTTAGACAAACCTTTATATCACCCTACGAAGAGGGCCATAAATGTATTATGTTATACCGTTAGATGCAGAAAATACTTACGTTTGGTCTCGAAACGATGTTACCAATTATTCTAGACATAGGCAAGGCGTTGTCAACTACTTTGATTCTGTGATAGTACTTGTCACTAGTGGTGGCGAGGTGCGACATATGAGCCGCCAGTACATCTCTAGATGCCGGAAGTTCTGTTCGGACTCTAGTGGCAACAGTCTTCCGCAAGAGTGTTGCGCTTATAGATTTGTTTGGGTGCACTTGCCTCCAGGTCCGGTTAATGAGTTTGTTTAGGTTAGAATGTGTCAGGGGGGATGGCCTCTCTCCACTTACCGGATAGGAATAAAACAATGTTTCAGTGTTACTTGGTGTAAATCCCGGGAGTTTGTTCCGAAGACTTTGGTACCTTTCCAAGTATTGTGGCAGGGGATCGGGCAGGCCAATGACAGCTGCGCCATATGCGCTGTTCTTATGCTGCTTGACCTGAAAAACAATAGAAGAAACGAATATATGTGTAACTAGAACTGTCGTCCTGTGGCCAACTTATACCCCCGCCCCCGCCAATTAGGTTATCCCAAAAATACCTATAAACCAATTTTTGTGAAAATCGGATAATATTTAAATTTCGACCAATCAGAGGCTAGAAAATAGCAGCCATTTTGTTCAAACTGGATATGGATGTTACCTGGATGTTTGAAATGCTATAAAGTATCTATATACCAATGTCTACAGACGGACGGACGGACGGACAGACGGACGGACATACTTACCTCCATGTGTAAGGTGTTTCCCACAGAATAAATCAAATGTTGTCTATTTATTTCTATAATTGATAACCGTAACTCTTACCTGCAGAACAGTTCCGCCATCTTTTATTTGCCTGTTCTTCAGGACATCGTCAGTTATTCCTAGGACGGCTCCGGATCTCTGCCCGTTTGTCAAAATTATTCTAAGTATCAAATATGCTAGCATCCTGTTGTATTGGGTGTTGCTATTGAGTTTGATGGGCAAGTCCTCGAACTCGCTCTCTATGTGGGCGACGTAGGCGGAACTCAAAAAAACAGCAACCTCTGTTGGTGTAGGCATCCTGTTGATGTCATCGGTTTCCACTTCCGTTTGTCGCTGTCCGATCCTCTTTCGTAGTCTCCGCTGAAGTGTTACGATTCTTGTTTTAGCGATGATCACGTCTTGGGTCTGTGCGACATGCTTCCTAGTTATCAGGAAGTCAAAAAACACTACCAGGCTACTAAGGTAGCTTTTTACGGTCCCCACCTTGAATTTTTCTAGTGCCTGGGGAGCCCAATTATCAATGATGAAGTCCGGATCCAATAGGGTATTTAAAGAGAAATTCGATGGCTCTTCGGATTTCTGGCAGTATGTCCATATTGTATATACTTGTTTGCAATATTGGGTGGACAATTTTCTATCTTTCGAAAACTCACCCCCTTGTAAATATGCGCAAAATGTTCGCAATATTGGAACACCAATGAAGCCCAGTGGCCCCTTTGGCGTTTGGTCGTCAACCGGTATGGATTCTACTTGTTCCTCCGTGAAGCAATCCACATCGGCATCTACGTGTTCCGTAGCGTCAAACGACTCACTTTCATGCGATGAAGGTGACTTGGGGGACTCCGTTTGTCCTACTGTGATTTCCATACAGGAATCTTGACCTTGTGGAGGCCAGATTTTATTGGACTTTAATTTCCTTCGACGTGGGGTCGGCCTTTCCGATACTTCGCAATCATCGCCAAGGGCAGATGCAATTTTCATTAGTGATTTCCGGTACTTCTTATCCGTTATGTTATGTACTTGAAGCAAGTGATCACGGAGGCGTGAACATACTTTTCCGCACTTCTCGATAGGGCATTCGTACACAATGTACCCTCCTTCAGTCTTTAAAACTTTTTGTTGTTTTGTTTGGGTAACTCCATGTACTACTTGGGAATGACGCCATACGTTGGATTGTAATTTACCACAAACATCACATGCGACTTTTCTTTTAATTCTCTTGTTATGCGCAGTTGGTGCTGATGACGTATTGAGACTGATTTTTTTCTGTTTTTTTGGTGGACTAGGTGGTATAATATCATCGTTGGAGGTACTCTCGACGACCTAGGTTAGTAATAAATAGAAAAAAAAATCTTAAACAAATTCCAACTCCGGATAATGCTATTTTAGTTACATATTATGCTGAATAAGTGACGCTAATGCTAAATGTATCCAACCCTAACCCTAACCGCGGTGTTTCCGTTATAGCATAATTATATTACCAATTTAGCATAAGGCGTTGCAAATTTAGCATAAAATGCGACTATTTAGCATAACCCTAATCCTAACCCTAGTTCTGAATATGCTATTTTAGTAACTTATTATGCTAACTTAGTGACAGGGTTAGGGTTAGGGTTAGGGTTAGGGTTTAGGGTTAGGGCTAGAAACATTCTAGATTAAAGTAGCATACTTACTCAGCCTGGTCCGACTGGATGAAAATCTGATACATGTCTTTATTTCCATCTGTGCATGCCTCAGCCACTCTTCCTGGCCACCAAACATTGGCAGGAAGCCCTTTTATTTTCACTAGGACACAGGAGCCCTTTAAAGATAATATTATTTTCTATATTAACCTTATCTAGGTACTCATGGAAGGTATAAATGTCTATAGAAACTGATGGTATGTACTGTTAATAATTTACATGGTGTTGCACATACATTATTCTTAATGTCGATAAAAAAGACACAAGTTTATCTTAAGTTAGTAAACATTTCAATTTATTTTGGGCAGAGTGATGTGCTTGCTCATTACTGAGTTTGGACATAATACAAAAGCTCATGATCATGTTACAGTGCAATGAACAACTTTGTGAATGATGCAAGTACTATTTAAATTCATCATTTCATTATTACAGTCAACTTAAGATATGAGACAATACAAGACACAAAATATTTGGCATGCTATCTCAAATCTTCCATGGCTCCTTTTTGATTTTCATTTCTGTTCATCTGTAAAATAAATAGTATTAAGTTGAATCAAAATTATTCAAACAAGTATTATACATAATAATGTGTCTCGTCTGTCCCGTTTTGTCAGCTTGTTAAGTTTTAAGCAAACTCCCAATTTCACCAAAATTGCTGTATTTTTTCCCCACATCAAAAAACTACCAAACAAACTTCCATATTAATGAAGTGGTGGTATATTAGCACCCTATTTATGTTAGATATGTGTAAATATTGATGCATTGTAAAACAAATTGCAATTTTGCAAAATGACTCCGCAGTATCCTCTAAATTCGCCTAAATATGACATTTATGATCCAAAAAGGTCACTCCCTTCAAGAAGTGAGAATCAAAAGAACACATGTGTTAGATATTACCGAACTTGATTCACTTTAACTATAAACTAACCTTTTAGTCAATTGGAGAAGCAATGATCTTACATTAATTTCTCAAACAGATCTTTAAACACAAACTACAAAAATATTAGACATGTATTAAGAACCCCCATATATGATCGTTAAAACCGTTGAAAATGGTACATATTTTCAATGGAATGACCATGAATATAAAATGTTGCAAATAATTTTAAAACAATAACATCAAGTGCAACTTATGTAGAACACTAAGAAAATATTCTGCTATATTATATGACAATTAATTGTCATGATGTTATCGAAGCCTCCAAGGCGAGCACAATAAATCTAGGCGAGTACAGGCACATGTACAGGTATTGTATAGAGAAACTTTTTATCTTCAGTCACATTACTCAGATACACGTAGAATCATGTTGGCTTCCATTTTCGTTGTAATTATGAATCAAATGTTGTCAGACCCCTTAGGGACATAAATACATGCAATATTACATATGCACAAAAATTCTTATAGATTTATTACAAAAAAATCCATTTATGGTCATAGATTACATACATTCAATGAATATATAATTCTCTCTACACAGCCATTCTTTTTGGCAAAATAGTGTAAGGGATAAGTTGGTCGATTCTACAACAACATTTGCCAAACTATATATTGTAAGGGTGATGAACTTGCTGAAGCTATTGTGCATCTTTATATAACTTACCACAAATACTGTTCATCATTGTGACTGCCTATCCCACGATAGGAACAATCTATTCCAATGTCGGAACACTAACGCAGTATTAATAAGTATTGCTAAAGCCACTATTACCAAAAGGAGAAGCATAAAAGCAATAATGCACTCCATCACTATTTCAGTATCGGCCATCTTGGAAGATATGTCACATGACCTGTTCTGTTCAAAATTGAGAGCTGCAATTAATCAGCACACAATGTGAGTTGCAAGTTTTACTAAATATAGAATATGAGCAAAACTTGTAACAGCTAGCACATCGTACAAATATCACTCATGTCTATACCAGTAACATGAGCATTTCGACATCAGTCTAATTGTGTGATGATCTGTCAGCTTATTATACAACTACAGGTATAAAATTGTGAGTTGCAAAGTTCTTATTGCCAGAAAAAAGACTTCTATACATTTTTTCTATCAGCCTAATTATGTGATGATCTGTCTGTATGAAATTGTGAGTTGCAAATTCTTTTTGACAAATCAGCCTTATATAATAGACTTTAAATCTATACTGGTAGGAAATTGTGAGTTGATAAACTTTCATTTTCTTGCCAATACTCCAAACAAGTTTGTGTTGACATTGTTTAAGCAAAAACAGTTCTTGATTTTAGAAGCAAGTTAGAAATAGAAGTTACATTGCATGGTGACAGCATTAACCCGAACTTAGTAATTGAATGACAGCCAGATACGTTGGTAAAACGTGACAAAATATACATTACATGCATTGTTTATTGAGCACCTACATTTCTCATAACTTGTTGATCCAGACACAGAAATGCTTACGTTACAACTTAAACTTAAACATTTACCAGGGTGGTGAATGTGTGAGCTAATGTATAACCCTCACTGAGGCTCAGCATAAAACCTAATAGTACTTGTATGTTTTTCAATTTCAAAAGTATTTTATTGACAATACATATATAATACAAACATATAAGTTAAAATTAAAGAAGATGTTAGAACAGTATTGACAAAAGAATCAGACAACAGGCTATATGCCTAATCAGATTATCAGTATTCTTCTATTTCCGGTAGCTATATATGTACAATGATTAAATATATAGAATGTTGTAATTCGTTTTCCTCTCATACACATGCACACCCACGCCAGCTTATGTGTAATACTCATTATTAAGGGACAAAACTTGCCTGAATAATAATAACAATACATGAAAATTGAATATTAATTTGGAATTTATCTAGCATGTATATAAGTAACGAAACGTTTTGATGATTTTATATAAAAGTCAACATGTATGAGCATAGTATTATGAAATTGGTCAGATGCATTACTAATATCATATAATAATTAGTGCAGATTTATATATCCTAATAGATTATATATAGTGGTAATATGATGCCTAATATTTGGATACAGAGGACATTGAAAGAAAAAAGTATTAGATCTTCCCTCTGTGCAACACATACACAGGAAGCATCATCAATCCGATGGTTTTGTAACTTCGATAAGTTAAGATCACTTTTAAAATTTCTTAGCTGACATAAAATGATGTTAAGTTTCCTCGGAACACAGTTGTATGTTGTGTGCTAATGTAACGATGTAATATAACGCACTAGAAGTAGATTAGAGGGTGTTGGTACTGTATATAGTGTACAATATTAACCAGTGTTATAAAAGTTCTATACTCCATTCACGGTGGTTCTCCAATGAAAGAGGAACTTAAATACACAGAATACAGAATATTATGCTGAAAGGATGCACTTCATCGGAAGATATGTACATGTATAGTGTTGGGAATCGGATGAGATGTTATAATCGATTATCGAAAGACTTGTCATGAACGATTAATCTATTATAGTTGGAATACCAAAACTTTGGTAAATACATTGTGTAGTGTTTAGAAAGATATTATGCTGCTATCTAAACCTAATAACAAGAGTACATAGATCATACTTCCGGCCTTATCATATATGCCATACATGTAACTTTTCGGTGCAAAATAGTAAGATCAGGGAATTTGGTCAAAAATGGTGAGATTTTTTTCTCTGAATTAGTGAGAAAATCATGAGCATGGGACATTAAACACAGAAATAATCCGGCATAGAACTATCTCATTTGTGTTATTCTGAAGCCTTTTGGAACCAAAATTGGAGATTTATTGATATTTTAGGATGAGGTTTACATGGGTACGGTTCAGATATAGTTATCAATATTTAAAAGTAAATATATCACAATACTTCCATCAAAGATGAATAATAAGAATGATATTAAAAGAAGTCAAAATTCAAGAGGTATGTCCTTGTTTACCTAGGTTAGAATATTTAATCTTCATTTGTTGAAGAAAAAAATTTAAACAAATAGTAAAAACAAATCTTCAACAAATGAAGATTAAATACTCACAATGTTTGAGATATATTTTTTTTTACTACTATTATTTTTTATATCCAATATGCGAAGAAATTTGCTTTCTTGTGTTTAAATTATGTTATTTTTATTAACACCGACAGTCCTATGCCGATAATAAGAAATTTGTTTCGGATTCCATGTCAGTGTCCGGTTTCAATTTTATAGACGCGACTTACATTTCCGTTTTGTTAAACCATGTTTTTGATTGTAATGAATTCGAACTAACAACTCTTATGTGGCTATTTAATGTTTATACCCACTGTCATCACATATTAGTTAGAAACAAGTCCCCACTGGACAGGGGATCTCTGATTTAATTGCTTAACAGGTCACCCATCGGTGGACATGACAGCAAGCCATTCACCGCGAAATCGGCCGGCCATTCACACCTTACTGTTAGCCTGGCCTGTAATTTAAGTGGTTAGTCTGTTATTTTAGACCTCTTAATGACCAAGGCCAGTGTGAATACATGTAGCTTTTATTTATTCATTAATATTTACCAAACACTGTTTCTTTTCGTGAGACCGATTGAAATTCGCGAGAAATGACGGGCCTTCACCCGACGCTTCAAACAACACGCTTGGCGAAGTTTTTAACTTTGGATGAATAGCAGTTTCAAGTAAATTTAGCATATTTAAGCAGTTTTCGATTATTAGAGATTGTAATCGAGCGCTTGTTTTTTTACCAATATCGATCGACTTTCGACTTTATTCGATGATAATGTTGGCATGACCAATGCATTGATTTTGCAAATAAAACCTGCTAAAAATAGTTGGCATTTACTTACTTCTATCAAAATTAACTTGGAAAAAATGTAGTGAGTTTGATGTAACATACCAAATATGCCATTTCACTATATTTGAATATTAATGAAATTTGTATCGATTCACGAACATTCATTTCAGCTAATTGGCACACTTTAATGGCATTTACTCTTACAAAATTTCTGTTTATGATATCCACAACTTACCTATCAAACCATTTTCACATAAGCCTTCAAGCCCCGATTGGTGACAACTTTGGAACTCCATTTTATGAGACTGGCTATTTTTGCATTTTTGATTAAATCCAAAAGCAACCGTATTGTATATCATTTACAAATCCAACAAATATCAGACTTTCCACCTCATCAAAAAAATAGATGTGTCCAACGTTGAAAATCATCAATAAATACCAATTCACTAGTTTAGATGTCTGACAAACATGTAAAGCATAATCTATATCACTGTCATTACTTAATGTGACCACCACCACTGGTTTCATGACAGCAGATGAATCCATGATATCAGTATAAATCTGTCTCCATTTTATTTTTTGGACCATTTACAAATTTCCATCCATTCAAACACTTAAATGACCTGATGCTTATCATTATTTGACTTGTGGGGTGCAAATCTGCAGCATGTGCTGCAATGTTACACTTAGATTTATGGGCTGCAAAATAACACATATGATATCAATGATCGACAAGAATCGATTAACGGTTAGATAGCCTTTACCGATGTCAATGATTGTCAATAAACTTCATAATCTATCATCTGTAGAAAATTGTTAGCATAAATGTAAAACTAACTGTAGAATGTAGAAATTTTCGTTTACCCTAGTCGTAAGATGTACACATTTATAAATAAGAGCGTGAGAGGTGGCTACTTCGTACCCCAGGCAGGCAGGATATTTTTCAATACTCCTTCCTATTACAGAGGTTTATACTGTCTTGTATCTGTATATATATATATGTAACACTTGACTTCATTATGTATACAATCAAGGTTTGAAGACCCAACCACCTGTTGTTAGGAAAGAGCAGTCTTTTACAGCGGTTGTACACCTGGTGTGTCATGTTGATTTTCCTTTATGGTCAAACCATCTGACAGCAAGTCTAATTAATTAATGGAGCAGGAAATTGTCATGAAACATCCAGATTTTTGTATAGGTCATAAACAAATTAAAGAACTCAAAAGAAGCATGTCTAATATACCACAGTAGTAGTAAACTAATATACTTATCATTAATTAATTATTTCTTTTTAAAAGAGAGAAAGCTAATTGTCAAAATGCTTGTATTTGACCTTTTTTTATTTTAGATTTTGCAAAATAGTTTAACTAGACGAATTGCTACCAATAATTATATCATTTTACAAAACTCTCAATAGAAAAAATCATGACTTTTGTCTTACCTGCATTTTGCTTTACAAGTTTTCTTTTACGACCCATCTGAAAACAGGTCAAGAAGACATGGATTAATTTATCATGATACACAGATACAGATTTTATTCTAGTTGTAGAATATTGTTTCTTCCTACAAATTTCTCTGCTACCAGCTCAGCTTTGATGTCCAATTTAAGCGTATCTGTTCTGTTAAAAGGGCAAAAGAATTATGCCATGGTGCGGCAGACTTGTTGACTAAAGCTTTAAACCTGTTTACCAAGTTTCATGAAGATTCGCACATTTAATTCCCGACATCAATCTGTTGAGTACATGCACAGTGGAAGGTCATGGTTTGTTTGTCTATTTGGAGTTTAGTGACCTCATAAGAGACATATAGACATTGAAGACGGTGAAGGTCTTGATCAAAGGTTCAAGAAAAGCTACAGAATGCAGAAAATTGCACATTTGGTTTCATATTAAGTTTTCCGACTACAACCCAAAGATGTTCATTACACGATACACAAGAACTACTGATGTGAATCTGGAAGCAATTTGAAGATCTAGACTTGCTAGTGCTTTCATGGCAAGGTTATTGACCCAACTACAGATTCTTGACCTGATGTAAGAATTGTAGTGCGAAATTCTTATGCATTATTATATACAACGAATTATGATACGATTCTGATAATTCAGAACTATAGCGATACTTGTTAATCTAGAGTTACCATCCTTAAATATTTCTCGTACGGAAAACAAAAGTTAACCTTTCTGTCAAAGCTTCCCTGTTCCAAGAACCTGGCTGCTTATGTACTTTTATTGATGTTCTTTGGTTTAAAGTCTTCAAAATGTCTTATTATTGACTTTAAAGTAACACAAGATGCAAACAATTAAATGTAATATCATTTGTCAATACAACTGTACAAAAATATTGTGATACTTTCATTATATATTTCTAATATTGCTGTACATATCGTGATACATTTCAACTGGTGTTACTTAGCACTAAAGAATTGTACATTTGAACTGTCCGTATGTCAGGAATTCTGACTTATGTTCACCAAAATTATATGAAAGTTATAAGTATCCATAACATCAACCTTTTGCATCGAGACAAGTTGAAGGTCAAGGTCATATGTCCAAGATCAAGGTCACACTAGACAGAATCTTTAAACAAAGCTTTTAATATTGAATGACAATAATTTAAAGACCAAGGTCATTGAATATATATTTCTTGACACCATATCCTGCACTGCTTGTTTGCAAATACACACCTTCAAGTTCAACTTCCATCTACATTTAAAATTTTGTAGTACTAGATACATACACTATAGTCTAAACTTTCAATCCTATTCAATGATTTCAGTGGGCCATGCATCCAAACATCTTTTTATGAACTGGGTTTTTGTACACCCTTCAAAAGTTTTTGGCAGGACGTATTATGGTATGGTAAGTGTCCAGGTAGGCGTCTGTCTGTCCATCTACACTTTGTTTTCAGCAAGATAACTTACTTAGTGTCATTCGTTTTTGATGAAACTAAGTGAGCAAATATACAACAAAAGCAGAACAAAAAGTTTTAAATTGAGGGAATTGAAATCCACGCATAATTAATTAGTGTACTGGCTCTGATTGGTCGATGGTTTCCGCACAATAACTTATTATAGGTGAAATATGACCAGATTATGATCAATCTTTGCAAATATTTATATTCTACAAAATCTTAAGTAATTAACCTACTGCGCTCTGATTGGTTGATGGTTTCCACTCAATAACTAAGTCAAATATGACTGAATTTGCATAATACAGTACAAATGCACTTCCTTTTTGTTATATTTCAAAAGTTTTAAGTATGTCGGTTTGGCATATTTTGTTGTTCTCCGGCGGCACTCTTATTTTATTTGACTTTGTATGTTGTTCAAGAAATTAAAAACAATTGACCTTAGTTTGTCGTCGATTAATAAAAAAACAATATAATTGTAGGTTTCTGCAGCATATCTCAGACATTGGTACATAATGGCCTTGAAACTATTCGCATGTGCGAGAGGAAATCGGAAGCTCACACTGATTTAAATCTAGTTTTTAAAGACTTATACAGTTGTTTCAGTATTTCAATCATGTCCAGACAGTTTGGACTTATACTTTGTACTACAAGTTATTGTTGTGTTTTAAATCTTGTTTCAAGATCTTGGTTTTTGAATAGATTTTGTATTTTTTCTTGCTTGGAGTTGACATGTTAACCATTAGTCTAACTCTTTACCTTAATTATTTTTTCGGTAAGTCACATTTCAGAATTTCAAAGCTAGATCTAAACTGAGGATTCCTTTTTAAATTACAGCGTAGGAAATAATTATACCCCCGCAACGAGGTTAGGGGGGTATACTGGAATCACCCTGTCTGTCGTCCGCAGTAACTTGTCCGGAAAACTCCTCCTTAATCAACAGGTGGATTGCATTGAAACTGTGCATGAATGATAAGTATCTTATGTAGTTGTGCAGCGGCATTTTAAATAAGGATTTCAACCCTTTTTGATGGAGTTTTGACCCTTTTTGTGAAATAGTTGTCCATGCAACTCCTCCTTAACTAACAGGCGGATTTCATTGAAACTTTGCATGAACGATCGGTATCTTATGTAGTTGTGCACCGGCATATAATGCATATTATTTATCCTGCTAAATACGTTGAAGTATAACTCTCAAATTTACATAACTTTCCGGAAGCGGGAATATTTGTCAGCCATCCTGGCGACAGCTCTAGTTTATACTGATAATAATTTTTACTAATTCCTCAATCAGTTCTTTTATTATATTTATTTTTATATTGAAAATGAAGGTTTAATATTTCATGTATTTGCAGATGCCGAGAAGTAAGAAATGGAAGATGTCCCAGGCGATGTCCGGAGTCCACAAGAAGAGACGTACTGACATGACTGAGGCTGGTAGCCTCTCCAAAACTACCGCGCTTGACATGACTGAGGCTGGTATCCTCCCTAAAACTACTGGCTGTGATCCCCAACGAACTCACAGTGAGGCTGGTATCCTGAACAAAACTACCCATTATGATCCCCAGAGAACTCATGGTGTCACCTGTGATCCCCAACGAACGCACAGAGATCCAAATGTCAAACTCAAAATGAATCTTTTCAAAAAACTTGCGAAAAATCTGTGCCAAAAAAACTGTGAAAACAAATTGTGCAAAAATTCTGCGAGAACCAACCTGTGCAAAAAAACTGTCCAGAAGAATCTGTGAGAAAATGTTTTGAGGAAAATACATTTGAGCAAAGCAAACATAAAAGCCTAATCACACATGCTGCCCAAACTGCAAACAAAATAGCTGCCCAAACTACAAACAGAACTGATGTAAGAAGTACCAGTAAGCATAATGCACTAAATGTAAACAAAGCATTTGCCCAGAGTACAAAGGAAAAAGCTACACACAATACTTTTGAAATGCCAGTACAGAATGCAAACGTGCTACCTCCCAGACAAATTCCTGGAAAAACAATGGGAAACTTTTCACAATCAGACAACAGATTTTGTTCAGAGTCTCGAGGTAGACAATGCACTTGTAATGCCGTAATGTATTTGCTATTTTCGAAGGTGATTGACACACAACACTCACCAGACATGTTGAACAAAATATTGATGAGAGGTGATAACCTTTATAAAAGCATTATACAGAAATTGAAATCCCCCAAAAAATTCAAGTCATACATGCTAGAAATTTCTGAATTGCCCTCTGTTGTTCTACTTGATTCTGTTTCATACACTATTGACAAGCTAAATATGTATGTAGGAACTATTAAAAGAGAGCAACACTCTCATTTTGTTTACACTCTCACATCAGCTGTTACTGTGACTTTGCGCAACAGTGAATTTGCCTTGGTCATTTGGAATTTGCTCAGCAATAAGAAAAGAAGGACACAAATATCTGTTTTTTGATTCACATCCTCATGGCCCTAATATGATGTACAGCAGTAATGGATGACCATTGCTTGCATCATTTTCAACAGTTGAAAATCTGGTATCTTACATGGAATATTTTTATAGCAATCTTGGTATGTCTCCCTACACTCAATTCGAAGTACAATCTGTTGTTATCGCTACTCAAGCTACAATCTCCCAGTCACTAAAAAAACCCGACGAAAGCAAAAGTCAAACTGGTGACAAAAGGACCACAACACTTGAGGAAATACTTTGATTCTCAAAACGAAATGTGTGCCAAGAAACAGAAACTTTGCAAAGAAGCGACTGTCAATACAAAAACGGAATGGCAAATAAAGACAAGCCGGAAACAGCACCTAAAGGAATACAAACAAAAGCAAAGAACAAATAAGGAATACAAGATAAATGAGAAATTGTATGATAAAAACAGACGAGAAACCAAAAGAAGCATATCACAAATCAGAGAGCAAGAACAAGTGTTCGATAGACGGAGGAAAGAATTCAAAAGAAGTTTTCGGGAAATCAAGAAACGTGAAGCTTGTGTCAAGGCCAAATCTCGATCGAAACCAGACATAAAACAGCAAGAACAAACATCAGATAGACAGAGGAAAGAGATCAAAAGAAGTTTTCCAGAAATCAAGAAACGTGAAGCCTATGTCGAGGCCAAATCTCGATCAAAACCAGACATAAAACAGCAAGAACAAACATCAGATAGACAGAGGAAAGAGATCAAAAGAAGTTTTCCAGAAATCAAGAAACGTGAAGCCTATGTCAAGGCCAAATCTCGATCAAAACCAGGCATAAAACAAAAAGAACAAACATCGGATAGAAAGAGAAAAGAGCTTAAAAGAAGCGTATAACAAAATAGACAAAAAGAACGAACATTGGAATGAAAGAGAAAAGAGATTGAAGGAATCGTACCACAAAATAGGCAAAAAGAACAAACATCGGATAGAAAGAGAAAAGAGATTGAAAGAAGCGTACCACAAAATAGGCAGAGAACAAACATCGGATAGAAAGAGAAAAGAGAATGAAAGAAGCGCACCACAAAATAGGCAAAGAGAACAAACATCGGATAGAAAGAGAAAAGACATTGAAAGAAGCGTACCACAAAATAGGCAAAGAGAACAAACATCGGATAGAAAGAGAAAAGAGATTGAAAGAAGCGTACCACAAAATAGGCAAAAAGAACAAACATCGGACAGAAAGAGGAAAGAAATTGAAATTGAATTGCAAAGCAGGCATACAGACGGAACCAGTCAAATTTGATAAAGGATAGAAAGAGAAATAGAACATTAAAAACTAAAAAAAGATCTGCAAGTAAAGAATAATGAAAAGATTGAAGAAAGGTTCAACAATGCTAAGTGTACAGCACAAGTTTCTGAAAGCTGTTGCAGATGGTCCTGTCTATGTGTGCACTTTGTGTCATCAAACATGGTTCCGGCACTCTGTTGTTAAACTTTCAAATGTGTCTCATAATCATCCACTAGTTAAGAAATGTGTAACTGGTTATATATCTCGAAACGGCAAGGAATGGATTTGTAAGACCTGTGATACAAATTTGAAAAATAACAAGATGCCTTGTCTTGCAAAAGCGAACAAAGATTCATTCCCATCAAAACCAACAAAGCTTAACTTGCACCAGCTTGAAGAACCTTTGATAGCTTTAAGAATTCCTTTCATGCAAATACGTGAACTTCCAATTTCCAGCTCAACATCCATGGAAATGTTGTGAATGTTCCTGTCGACATGCAGCCTACTATTAAGGCATTACCACGTACATTTGAGGAAACCGCTGTTGCAGTAAAACTCAAAAGAAAACTTGCATACAAGAAAATTGAGGTTACAGAGAACGTTCGCCCTAACCATGTTCTTGCATCATTACACTGGTTACTTACGAATAGTGAACTGTACAAAAACTCAGGTGTTGTATTTGATGAATCTTGGTGTACGAAAATGGTGCAGACAGAGTAGTCAATATTTTCTTGAGTGACTGTGAGCCAGAGAATCTAGCCAGTTGTGCTGAAGAAAGTGATGATTCAGATGGATTCAGTGAAATTGATACTTCTGGGAGAATTATAGGAAATGCAGATACACTGATAGATCCAATGTGTCCATAGAGTGACTCTACATACACTTTTGCACCTAGGGAAGGCCAGATTCCTCATAGCCTATACAAAGATCCAAATGCTGAAGAGTTTTCATTTCCAGCAATTTATTGTGGTCAGGCAAGAACCAAGAACACTGAAAGAGAAGTTAAAGTCCACTATAGTGATTTGGCAAAAAGGAAATTAAGACATGTCGACAGAAGAGCAGCCAACTCGGTGCTAATTTTTTTTTTTAAATGAAAAAAATACAGGCAAAACAGATATCTGATAAGTTAATCTTTCTGTCTGGAGATGCAAAAGAAAACAAAATAATATCACAGCTGCTGATGCATTGAATACATCCCAAATGAACAAACTAGTGAACCTTGATGAAGGATTTTACATTTTTCCGAACTTTGCGCAACTCGCCACCTTACCTGGAGAAAAGAAAAAATGATGTTTTTGCAATGATCAGACAACTTGGACTGCTAACATGGTTTGGTTCTCTTTCTGCTGGTGATACTAGATGGAATGACTTGCTAAGAATCCTTGGTGAATTAAATGATGGCGTCACTTACACAGTAGAGCAGTTGAAGAATATAACGTGGAAAGACAAAACTAGACTTGTACAACAAGACCCAGTCACATGTGCGAGGCACTTTGACAACCGTGTTTTACAGTTGATCAACACAGTGCTGAAGTCTGATCATGCTCCACTTGGTGAACTTGATGACTACTTTTACCGTCATCTTCAGAGAGCGAGATTGCAGAGTTTGCAGAAAAATATATCAGTTGTAGTGGAAATGTACCAGAACATCTCAAATCTCTTGTTAATATACAAACTCATAACCACTCCAAAACATGCAGGAAGAAAGGAAAAGCGGAATGTAGGTTTGGTTTCCCATTACTTCCTTTACCAAAAACTATGATCTTGGAACCACTCGATGAAGACCATGAACATCTAAAGAAAAAGTATGCTGAAATACAGACAAAGTTAAATGACCTTAAAGATACAACAAACATGTCATTTGAAGAGTTTTTGAATGCAGTCTGACGCAAGATCAGTACATTCTTTGCATAAGATCCTCATTGAAAGCACCCAAGGTCTTCTTGCAAAGGCAAATGTGTGAAGCCAGAAACAATCCATATATGCTACCACTTCTGGAAACCTTGAATGATAACCATGACTTGCAATTTTTATTGGATCCATATGCATGTGCTGTCTACATAGTTGCATACATCAGCAAATCACAAAGAGGTATGAGTATTTTGCTTGATGAAGGATGTAAGGAAGCCAGAAAGGGCAATATGGATATTAAGCATCAGGTTCGCCACATGGGTAACAAGTTCCTGAACAGTGTTAAAGTGGGTGCGCAAGATGCAGCATATCTTGTATTTCAACTACCGCTAACTAAAGCTTCCAGAGATGTTGTTTTCATCAACACATCTGAATCCATAGAAGCTGACAAAGCGTCCGCAACAACTCCAAAGTATGTGCTTAGCAGACTACGTCTCGCAACTAGATAGTAAATACCCCAAACAGAAGAAGGTTGGTGATGAAGTCAATGATGTGCAATTCACTGATACTGATGATGACACAAATGACATTACAGAAAACTGGACAAAACTGCAACTGCCTAATGGCATTAACATCAAACAAAGGAAAAACAGAAAAGTCATATGTTAGATATAATGTCAAAACAGACAGTGAAACAATTATCGAAAAAAAATACTGCTGTTCTTTCCCTGGCGAAATGAAATGGTTGATTTACTTAGAGGATACGACACGTATGAAGATCATTACAATCACGTGAAGCAAACAGTCGATCTGAAGTGTTCTGAATATGAGCACCATGTACAAGAACTCGATGATGCTTTACAACGTGCTGAAGAAGATATGTCTGAACACTTTAACGAATTGGCACCTCAGACACAACATATGGTTGAGCAAGATAAAGAATCGGGGACTACAAACAGCAACACATTTATTTATTACAAACCTCAAGCTATCGCTCATGAACAATATGACATTGACATAGATCTGGGTGTACCACTGACTGTTGGTTTGCCTGAGCAAACATCAACCTTCCTGTCCAATATTGAATTCCTAGACCTTGTCAGAAAATTGAACAAAGTCAAAGTCAAGTCAATTTTTTATTTAGAGTCGGTACATGGTATAACAATACAACATTAGCTCTAAGGAGCTATTAAAACCGACTAACATACAGGACATACACATTGCATCATAAAACAGTTACAAAGTCAATTCTTTACTCATACATCACATTTCATTTTCAGCTAAGTTAGCACTATAATTTTTTAAAAGCACATGTACACATGTAGCTGTTTAAAATAGCAGATATCAGTCTAAAAACATGGGGTGTAAAAGCAAATTTAAAAACCTTGAGAGTAATAAGTGATGCTATGTTGTTGTGTGGTATATTAAGTAGGTTGTTTGCATGTGACACATTTACATTGTGGTCCGTACCAGCTGTTTATGAGTGTTTTGAATTGCGAAAGTGTTGTTGCTGTTCGAAAGTGGTCTGGCAGAGATTTCATATTTTTGGTGCTTCAGATCGAAAAGAGTGTTTGCCAAATTTGGTTGTTCTTACTTGTGGTATGTCTGCTGTGTTGTGGTATCTAAAGGAGTATGGCTTTTGTGTGGTACTAATGAGGTCATGCAGGTATGTGGGTGTTTGTTTGTTTGTAATTTTGTATACTTCGATCGCAAAATTTCTGAGGCGTCTAATTTTGAGGGAGGGTAATTTTGAGCGGGCCAATAAAACTAAGTATGTACATGTGTGGTCGTCGTATATGAATCTGAGTGCCCTTTCCTGTATTTTTTGTCCATTTTTTGTGTGTTTGTTTCGCCACAGAAATGCCATGTGAGGGGACAGAAGTTAAAGTTTGAGAGGATGAATGAGTGATATATAGTGACTTTGCCTAGTCTGTGTAGTGTTATACATCTTTAGGAAACAGACTATAACCATGTGCTAAGCATATTTGTGATATAGGCTATACCACGTGGGTTGATATGTAAGCGGCCATGTTTGAATACAGCTTGTTTGAACCGACAGTAACTTCTTGTCATGATTTATACCAAAACATGGTGTCAGAAAGTGGTTAACACTGTACAACGACGAGCTGAGGAACAGAACTAAGCCCAGTCGACAAAATGGCAACATATTAGGTAACTGCGCCAGAGCAATTTAACTTTTCCAAACCGGAAGAATGGCAGCGGTGGCTCAAACGCTTTCAACGGTTTTGCCAGGCTTCAGGTCTGAGTGAGAAAACCGAAGAAACACAAATAAATACGCTTGTTTACACAATGGGAAGCGCGGCAGAGGACATTTTATCTTCACTTAAGCTAACGGCAGACGATAGACAGAAATATGACACTATTGAGGAAAAATTCAACACATTTCGTAGTAAGGAGAAATACAATTTATGAGAGGGCCAAGTTTAATCAACGTAAACAGAACGAAGGTGAGTGCGTTGACACTTTCATTACATCCCTGTATTAACTAGCTGAACATTGTGGTTACGGAGATTTACATGATGAAATGATCAGAGATAGGATTGTTGTTGGTTTGAGAGACGAAAAATTGGCTGAAAAACTTAAACTTGATCCTAATTTGACACTCGAAAAAGCTGTCAATCAAGCTCGCCAAAGCGAGGCTGTAAAGAAACAACAATTCGTGGTTCGAAGTGACACACAATCTGATTCATCCAAATCATCTGTTGATGCTATACATGGCAAACGAGACAGACACAGTGGTGGTGCAAACAAATTCCCTTACTCTACACATAAACAAAACGCGGGGAGAGGCTCACCACGGGGCGGTAAAATGAAATATAACACACACAAAACAACACAGAAATCGTCATGTCCAAGGTGTGGGTATTCGCCAAATCACCCTCGCGAGAGATGTCCTGCTAAGGATAAAACATGCATTAAATGTAAAAAGCGTGGACACTTCATAAAATGCTGCAAAACAAACATTGAAGAAATTTATTATGACTCTGAGCAGGATGAACCCCAGGAAGTTGTTTTCCTTGGGGAAGTTGGATGTGGAGATTCAAGCCCTTGGTATGTAAATGTGAAACTACAAGAGACACATGTAAAATTTAAAATAGACACAGGTGCGGATATAACAGTAATTTCTAAGGAAGTCTACCGGAAGTGTAAGAACACTTAAGCTACGTCCATCAGATAAAGTTCTACATGGGCCTGGACACAACAAACTCAATGTACACGGAATGTTTACATGCTCACTACAGATCAAAAACAAGTGTGTGGACCAGGATATCTCTGTAATTGATGGTCTCCGACAACCACTTCTCGGACGAAAAGCTGTGGAACTTTTGGGTCTTGTCTCCAGAGTAGACGAGTTAGCTGAAAAACAAACTGATTTTAAGGCCAAATATCCAGACCTATTCACAGGATTGGGAAAAATGGAGGGAGAGTATCAAATTAAGCTTCGAGATGACTCTTTCCCTTTCGCACTTAGTACACCGCCACGTGTTCCGATACCACTCCTTCCCAAGGTCAAGGACGAGTTGACTCGCATGGAGGAACTAGGAGTTATTGCACGCATCGATGAACCCTCTGATTGGTGTGCAGGTATGGTAGTGGTACCAAAACCTAATGGAAAGGTTTGAATCTGCGTAGATCTGACATAGCTAAATGAGAGCGTTGAACGCGAAAAACATCCTCTTCCAGTAGTCGACCAGACTCTAGGACAGTTGGCCGGAGCAAAACTATTCACAAAGTTGGATGCCAATTCAGGATTTTGGCAAGTCAAGTTGTCTAAAGAATCGGCTAAGTTGACTACATTCATTACACCGTTCGGAAGATACCACTTCCGGAGATTGCCATTCGGAATTTCTTCCACTCCCGAACACTTCCAAAAGAAGATGTCTCAGATCCTCGATGGAGAGGAAGGCGTAATGTGCCAAACAGATGATGTACTCGTGTATGGTTCCGATACGATGGAACATGATAAACGCGTTAACTCTGTACTTCGAAAACTCAGAAACGCAGGAGTTACACTTAACGACGAGAAATGTGAGTTTGCGAAAACTGAAATCAAGTTTGTCGGACATGTAATCAATGACGAGGGAATAAGTCCCGACCCAGACCGAGTACAGGCAATACAGGAAATGGATGCGCCTAAGGACATATCCGGTGTCCGTCGTTTCCTAGGTATGGTGAACCAACTAGGTAAGTTCTCGCCAAATCTCGCAGAGAAGACGAAACCTATTCGTGACCTACTTAGTACCAAGAACATGTGGTTATGGGGTCCCACTCAGGAACAGGCGTTCTCTGATGTCAAAAGTGAGCTGTGTTCCAGCCCTGTGTTGGCACTTTATGACCCTAATAAAGAGACTGTTGTGTCAGCGGATGCGTCATCATTTGGGATTGGTGTGGTGATTACACAAATTCAGGAAAATGGTATGAGAAGACCAGTGGCATTCTGTTCTCGTGCAATGACGCCTACAAAACAACGGTATGCCCAGATTGAAAAAGAGGCTCTGGCTCTCACATGGGCCTGCGATCGTTTCAGTGACTACTTGTTGGGACTCAAATTTCGATTGGAAACAGATCACAAACCCTTGATCGCGCTGCTAGGCTCGAAAAACCTGAGTGAATTACCCCCACGCATACAACGCTTCCGTATGAGACTAATGCGTTACACCTATGAGATATTCCATGTGCCAGGAAAAGAACTATGTGCGCCAGACACTCTATCGCGTGCGCCATTGACACGCCGCGTCCCTGAAGACGAAACCCTCCAAAATGAAACTGAGTACTTTGTTGAGGCAGTTATAGACAGCATACCTGCATCAAATACACGCCTTGAACTGATCAGATCTGAACTAAAGTTTAGACCCAGCGTGCTCAAAGCTCATGTCGCTTGTGCTTGGAGGTTGGCCTGAGGACAAATCTCATTTGGACGAGATTGTGAAACCCTACTGGGGGTTACGTGGTGAAATTACGATCCTTGATGGACTTTCACTCAAAGACGATCGTTTAATCATTCCACCGACACTTCGCTCTGAAATCTTGGAAAGAATCCATGAAGGGCACCTTGGAATAGCAAAATGTCGTGAACGAGCCAAATCGTCGGTATGGTGGCTCGGACTGAGTTCGCAAATCCAAGACATAGTGAACTCGTGTCATGTCTGTGCTGAAACTAGAAATGATTCTGCGGAACCTTTGATTCCGACTCCATTACCTATGAGACCATGGCAACGTGCAGGAACAGACTTGTTCTACTTCAAAGGAAGTAATTACCTACTAGTCGTGGACTACTTTTCGCGTTTCGTGGAAATAGCAAAATTGGACTCTACTACGTCAGAAGACATTATTGTACATCTAAAATCCATTTTCAGCCGTCATGGCATAGTGGACATTCTGGTCTCTGATAACGAACCACAGTACTCGTCAGATGTGTTCAAACAATTCGTGCGTGACTTCGGGTTTGAACATGTAACCAGTAGTCCGAAGTTTCCTCAGAGTAATGGGGAAGCGGAACGAGCGGTGCAGACGGTAAAGAAACTGTTACGGAAAAATGCAGACCCTTACGTTGCATTAATGTCTTATCGTGCAACACCGCTACAGAATGGCTATAGTCCCGTGGAACTCTGTATGGGGCGCCGTATCAAAACGAATCTGCTCATTGGACCAAACCAACTTGTACCCAGTTGGCCTTACTTGGAGGATGTCCAGTCTAAGGAATCGGTTCAGTCTGAAAAGCAGAAAATCAACTATGACAAACGTCATCGTGTTAAGGATGAAACTGTGCTGAAACCGGGAGATCGCGTGTGGATCAAAGATTTCGCAACTCTGGGAGAAGTAGTTATGCCTGCATTACTCCACGTTCATATCACGTTCAAACTTCAAAGGGCATGATTCGCAGAAACAGACGTCATCTGGTTCCAACTTCCGGTCCAATGATCGCTGAATCGCCAGAACTGGATGATGACATTCCTATAACGGGAAGTTCAGTGGATGTAGACAAGGCTACCAATCGCGTCGTGTCCGCGTCGCGTCCAATTGCCTATGGAGGAACTAGTCCCATAAACCGTCCTCATGTCGGTGTCCATACAAGATCAGGGAGACTTTCTGTTCCACCTAAAAGGATGGACTTGTAAACAATGTGCTTTTTTATGTTCAGAACAGTGCTAACAGTTTCAGTGTTAATAGTTTATGGACTATTTTTATGGAACTTTAATAATTCTAGTCCTATGCAGTTCAGTTCATTTATGTGATGGACATGTTTCAAAGATATTAGTTTTAAGATGTGTTTCTGGATATCATAGTTAATGATACAGATATTTCTAATTTGCTAAAGTGATTGTCTAATAGTTTGTTCAATAACGGTTTAATATTTTGATAACATTAGACCCGGGTAAAGAAAGGGAGATGTAGTGTTATACATCTTTAGGAAACAGACTATAACCATGTGCTAAGCATATTTGTGATATGGACTATACCAGGTGGGTTGATATGTAGGCGGCCATGTTTGAATACAGCTTGTTTGAACCGACAGTAACTTCTTGTCATGATTTATACCAAAACACCTGGACGATTTTTTTTGTTTGATATAGGTCAAAGGTCAAAATGTACGTCATAATGACCTACTTTTGGTACATGACACACCGCCTTGCCTAAGTGAATCCATGACCCAAGTATGAAGTTACAGTGACAAGTAGTGTAGGAGACTGAGCCAAGACAAGATAAAGTTCAGATGGACACAACGCAAAACTATAGTCCTATATAGTCTTGTGGATATTATATTGTTTGACAGCAAACCTTCAATAGCATCTTAAAATTTTGTTTATAACAATATTAACGACTATTACTCTGCCTAATAGTCGACTGTTATTGTGAAAGATTAATGTTATACCTTTATAGTGTATTGGGGAATGTTTGCAGACTCTGTCGCTGTATTCGAGTTATCCCCCTTTTTATTTTGTGACACAGTTTTGAATTATAGGGGGCGTACCAATCACGCTACATCCTTTTCAACAGATCACTGAACACGGTATGACATGCATTCAATTTGATAATATATATAAGCAAATCCATGCAAATTTTAGAGAAAATAATTTTGTCATAAATATTGTATTGTTGATATTAACTTCATTTCGTAATGAGAGGAATGCAAGCAATCGTTTAGTGCTGTAATATTAACCTTTTTCGGCCGAGACAGCGAAAGCCACGAGGTCGCCAGGACCGAACTAGGCCAAACTGTTGATAACTATGTTACATTGATAAATAGTTGTCAGTGCATCGTTCTTGACTATGCTATCGTTTGAGTATTTAAGTTAAGATAAAATAGCGATGCTATTTTGTACGAGTTGAAATTCATTCGTTTAGTTGACGATGATATGATGTAGTGAGAAAGGGAAAAAGTCAAGGTCGAACTAGTGATCACGCCGTCGGCCCGAGTACACGTGACCTACACGCATGGTACACACATGGTTTGTTTTGACGGCTGGCGGGTTTTGTTTTGACGGCTTGCGAAGATTTGATCGGCACGAAGCATAACAATGTTAAGGGAGATAACTTAGTATACAGGAGATTAATACTGAATTCTAAGTGTAGATCAAACACACCTCTGTTCGACCATGCATTATGTAATACTACAGTATAGTGCTCTTAGTCAAAACTTGACCTATTTTATCATGTGGTTCAATTAATAATCAGGGCCTGTATTTAATCGGTATTTTTTTTTTAATTGATCAGTTTAAAAGCCCTTTGCATATAATATTTCAATGATACATTATTAATATCCTACAGTAAATGTGGCACATGTGTATTGTTGAAATGTGTGGTTAATATATTAATATAGAGTTCCTTTTTCCGATGTCTACGGTAGTTGCTGTTAATAATGCCCAAAAGGAAGTAACCTGGAACGGCAACAAGGGCTGCAAAGCGGAGGGCACAGCAGGAGGCTGAGCTGGACGTTCAGGAGGCTGAGCCAGAGGTTCAGGAGACAGTCCCTGATCAGAATGAGGAAGTACCAGATGATTCATCAGGTGATGAGGCTGACCTAATTATCCCAGTAGTCAGCGTGTACTCTAAGCTTGGGGAAAATGTCTCCGAGGGTACCAGAACAAAAATAATTGAAGGAAAATATGGGAACCTGGGGACTTTATTAAAAAGGGGACCCCAAGATGGGGATGAGCAAAAGTTATTATAAAAAATGGTCAGTTGATAACAAAATCCATCTCCTCTGAAAAAATAACCTCCATTGAAAAGTGGACAGATGTATTTATTGCCATCTACGGAACAGCCCATCTAGCTAAAATACCTGGGTTGTTAAAGTATATGGACAGCTGGGGCTAGGAGATGTAATGGTCTGGGATGGAAAAGTTATGACGAGCAATATCGTCTAAGAAAAAGTTCTAATCCTGTGTCTGATTGGGTAAAGATAGATGATGAACTCTGGCTGCTTTACATGAATGATAGGTTTCCAGTTCCCCAATCTCGTTATCAACCGCGTTTCAATGCCAGGACTAGTGGGAAATGCTTTGATTTCAATAAGAGGTCCTGCTTCCGTTACCCATGTCATTACTTACATACTTGTTTGAATTGTTCAGGGGACCATCCTTCAGTCATGTGCACACAACAGCAACCATTTCTTAACCCAGCTTCCCCCCCCCCCCGGCAAACTCACTTTCAAACTCCCACCCGCTCTCCATACCCAGGTAACAATCCAAGAATGCCCTTCAAAGGTACAAGGGGGAGGGGACGTGGACAGGGATATATGGGCCCTGGCAACCACACCCATCAAAACTGAACACTTAAAAAAATGTCTAAGCCAGTACCCAAGAATGACGGAGGCAAATTAATTGTTGACTGGGTTTTCTCATGGTTTCCGTTTACATTATTTAGGCCCCAGACATCCAACAGAGTGTTCAAACTTAGTTTCAGTTTCTGAGAATCCTGCAGCAGCAAAAGAAAAGATCTTGAAGGAAGTCAGTTTGGGTAGGATGTTATGCCCATTTAAAGTACGACCTATTTAAACACTTAGGACATCTCCTATAGGTATTGTTCCCAAACCTGATAACACATGGAGGCTAATCACACATCTGTCTTTCCCTTTCAATAGTAGTGTTAATGATTTTATTGAAGAAGAATAAAGTACAGTAAAGTATTCAAAATTTGATGACATTATTGAAATGATAGCCAAGCTTGGTAAGGGAACACTTCTGGGGAAAATAGACATAAAGTCAGCCTTCAGATTACTTTTAATACATCCAGGTGACTTTGATCTACTGGGATTTCAGTTTGAGGACAACTATTATATTGACAAATGTCTCCCTATGGGATGTTCAGCTTCGTGCAACCTATTTGAATTTTTTCAACATTTCTGCAATGGCTAGTGGAGAACAGGGTAGGTTTATTTAGTTTGGATCATTACCTTGATGACTTTCTCTTCTGTGGTGAAAAGGGTTCAAATAAGTGTCACCAATTAATGGTTGGTTTTCAAAACATATGTTTGGAGTTGGGGGTTCCATTAGCACAGGAAAAAACTATTGGCCAAATCAAAAGCCTCATTTTTCTGGGATATGAAATTGATACTGTTGAAATGATGATCAGAGTACCACCCGAGAAAATGTTGGAGCTAAAACAGAGCATTTTGACTGCTACATTCAAAGAAAATCACTAGGGCTAAGTTAGAATCCCTAGTTGGGTCTCTCAGTTTCTTTTGTAAAGCCATTGTACCAGACAGAGCCTTCTTACGAAGGTTCCATGATATCATGACGTCGGTGAAGGCACAGTTTCATCACATTCGTATCTCACAGACAATAAAAGATGATATCACTATGTGGTTGAATTTTTTGTCAGATTTTAATGGTAGGGGGCATGCATCCATTCATCTACTTGGCAGGACAATGACACACTTAGTCTTTTCACAGACAGTTCAGGTGCTGATGATTTGGGCTGTGGAGCATATTTTGCTGGCAGCTGGGTATTTTACCAGTGGACTGACAATTGGGAAGGTAAACCAATCCTGGGTAGCCTGAGTCTCTTGGAGTTTATTCCCATAGTACTTTCGCTACTGTAATGGGGACCTCGTCTTGCAGATCGAAGAGTAAAGTTTCGAGTAGATAACTTAGCTTTGGTATCAGTTCTTAACAATCAAACATCTCGATCCCCAGCGATCATGGTCTTGGTTAGATATTTTGTTTTGCTTATCATGAAACACAATGTCCAGTTCAAGGCTCAGCATATTAGGGGTGTTGACAATGACATTGCGGACTCAATTTCTCGCAAACAGTGGAAGCGTTTCCGGAACCTAGCACCAATTGGCATCAGAGTACCCAGAGGCGATTCCACAAGAATTTCATTCTCTGATCTCCAGGCTGAACGTGACCGATTGTTAAAAATATCAGTTGCAAAAAATACAACCTCAACATATGAAACTGCTTTGCGAGAGTTCGAACGATTTCGGACTTTGGGTAATCTAGGTAATACCTGGCCTCCACCTATGGACCATGTTGTTCATTTCATAGCTTTCCTTTCAATACAAAACAAGTCCCCATCTACAGTCAGATCTTATTTATCGGGAATTGGGTTTAAATGCAAATTGTTGGGAGGGGAAGACCCAACACATTCGTTTCTTGTCAGCAAGATGATAGAGGGTATACCCGTTTACCCATTTCTGTCAATCTCTTGAAGAGGAAAGTGCACTCTCTCCCTATTATATGTTCATCTACATATGAAGCAAAGCTCTTCAGTTTTGCGTATGTTATAGCATTTTTTGGCTTACTTAGGGTGGGTGAGTTAACTTTGACAAACAAAATGTCAGTACAACACATCATCCAGTAGGAGGACATTGCTTTAGATATTCATGGGGAAACACCAGGGACCCTTACTCTGCCATTATAGGGGAGCTCCATTAACCCGATACCAATTTGGGGCAGTTCTACGTAAATCTCTAAACTATCTTGGCGTTGAAGGAAAAAAATACAAATCTCATTCCTTTAGAATTGGCTGCGCCACTGCCCTTTTCGAGGCTGGGGTCCCTGAAACTGAGTTAAAAGCAATGGGTAGGTGGTCTTCTCAAGCTTACAAATCCTACATTAGGGTCCCCCAGTTCAATTCTGCTTAAAAAGATTAAAGTAAATTGAGCTGTAATATAACACCTTTAGTAATACAGCTCTACAGATTTACAGGCGCAGTGGTGTGGATCTTTGGCTCATCCATAATAAGACATGCACAAATGGCAGCTTTATGGGATCGCCCTGGGGGCAGTGGCCTCAATACTCCTGATGCAGACCTATGGTGGCAGGGTTATGGCGGCCTAAAGATTAAACAGTTAGCCAAAAAGGCAAAAAACAACACTAAAATTGGTGAGAATACAGCAGGAAGTCTGTGTTTAATGGCAGTGGAACAGATCGAGGCACTTCAAAGATTTTTTCCCAAGTACTACCTAGACTAAAATGGCGCCACTAGAACAATACTAGAGCCATGAATAAGTGTAGGCGAAACCTGAATAGGGTATGTGCAAAGGCAGTGCTTAATCTTAAGGGTGGGTATATCAAGCACCAAGATATTGTAAAGGAAAATCAACAGTTATTCAAGTCAGAAGATGGTGTTCATTTGTCGGCATTACGCAATGCCGTATTCTTGAACTCGTTGCAGGGCGGTATTGAACACATACTTAAAGGAGGGTCAGTTTTTCCACCAAATATGTAGAGCCATTTAGGGATACTAGATACTGTTTGGGCACGGCTTAAACTTACTTGGCAGGGGGAGGGGGTTTGCCGCTTGGGGGTTTCCCCTTTACTTTTGCCTCTTCAGGCATTAGTGATACCTAGAACAATTTCAGATGTGATTTGTGGATTCAAGAAATGAACTACATTGTTGAATGATATATTGATGGTGAATTGAAATTGATATGAATGACAGGAAAAATGTGTTATGAGATGTTAAATGATGACTGAACTGAAAATTCATAGTTATGAAAAATGTGGAATGTTATATGAATGGTTGGGCATGCTCTGTTGGCGTCCAAATATGGGAATTAAATTAAAATAAACTTAAATTCATAGTCGTGTCCAATATAAGCCAAACCATAGTAATTATAAATTCAATAAAGAATTCCAGAGAGAAAATGCTGTTGTTTATCTTTTCATCAATAATCGCTTATATTTTAACTTATATAATACCTTATTGTTAAAGATTACATATTAAAGTAAATCACGTATATATAGAATATCAATGCACCATTGGAATCAAATACTTTCTTCTCAGGGACCCCAATAAATCACTCAGTTAGAGCACAGGGGCTTGGCACATTCATATGACCCAGAAATAACATTTAACCTAATGTCCGACCCCCAGATCACTTATTGACAATATAAGTGATCTTGGCATTGGACCCTGGGGTTAAATATTTCATTCTGGATCATATGAACGTGGCAAGCCCATGTGGGTTAGAGTGTCCATCTATATCTGAAGTGCGTAGTTTGTCCCATAGCAGTTTGTCTTTCTGATGAAGCTAAAAAACAGACCAGTCTGTGGTGATGTGGTTGTATTCTTGACCAAGACACTTTAACATAATTGCTCTGGATAGCCACATGCCTGACATATGTTGTTCAGTGAGTAGCCACCAGCTATTATAAGAACACCCCGCAACAAAATAACCATGATTATTCATGCAACGATAAAAGTGAAACGCCACAAACAAACAAGCTTTCTTCTCAATCAACTAGTCTTATTGCTGCTACAACAAACTTTATCAGGAACCGTTCATTACCAAAAGATTTTCACAATTGTACATTTTAAGAAATGTGCCACTTTGCAACATAAAACCCCACAAAATCCACCTGTCTTTAAGATTTATTTATTTATTTATTTATTTATTGTATTTTTTTTTCTTTTGAGATCTCTAAATGACACAAATTTGATAATTTGCATACATTAAGATAGAGGAGCAAGTGATGAATTATGCAATTTTCGCAATCAATTCAGGTTTAAAGTTTTTTGTCTGGAAGAAAAATATATCTCACAAACAATATTGCACTTCAATTTAATTAGTTCCTTGCCTGTTAATACATCACCATAATTATAGTAACTCTACGTATATTGACTGACAGCTCTAAAATAATGCTTTTATTTGTTTATCAATTTTAACATTGACATGTATACAAGTCTACATGTAATATACATGTATTGCTTTCACCTCTGTAATTTGCCTTTCATCAGGTCCATATATAATATCGTTTGACACCACTGAAAAATAAGACATTTAATTAAAACTCTAATTATTCTTTTATTTCAAACTTTTTGAAATAAATGAATTAAAACAACTGTTATTTTACTAATTTAAAAACATTTTAAACATATCTTGTATGTCTCTTTGTGTGTATATATTTACTAGTAAAATAGTAAAACTAGTAAAATAGTAAAACTAGTATATATATACTATATTTGCATTAAAATAATTCAGTTTTCATTTTACTTATATAAACATTTTCACTATGATTTTTATAAACCAGCTTCTCTAAATTAATTCAACAAGCGCACCCTACCACACTACAATACTTGATCTAACCACGGAATTAGATTTGAGTGTTATCTAACTCCGGGATTAAAGTAATATTCAAATCTCCAAAAACATTAGGTTACCTCCCTTGAGTACGCTCCTTAATCGCTATACTCTCCGCCAGGGCTGCGCTTAGCTCACTGTACGAGGCATTCTGTTTATTTTTTTATTTTACTTGTTTAAACCATATCTGTTTTACTTTACTTCAGTCGAAAAATCTGTTCCCGCTTTTAACGTCCGCGAACAGAAGAAAAAACTGCATATGAATGCAATGGATATTTCCATGACATTTCGCCTCTGAAACTCAGCAAAGCTAACAACTGATACTTTTTTGGAAGTTTCCAAACCGCAGACAACAAATTCCAAAGTTTGGTGTGTTTCGATAGCTCAAAACACGAAGTTATGAAAAATGCTGAAAGTAATAAGACGTCTGTGAAGCTTGCCAATGTCAAAATGACACCATCCCATAGACAACCTGGCCAAGAAGACATTTTACATTCATCATATTCACAAGTCCTAAGCTCTGCTAAAAACTGGACTTCTCTTGTACAAAGTCACCTGACATTTCAGCAGAAACGCTTCCCATCAACCGCATCGTTGAGGACGCAAACGTAAGCAAGACGGACAAACAGGTAAACTTTTATTATTTTGACAATATACTCTGCTTGCAGTAGCATGATATATAGGTACAACATTGCACCACGGTACCCATATCACCTGTCATCTGCGTTAGTTAAAAGATAACAAAAAACGGACCCAAACAAACAGGGTCCACGATGGATGTATTGTCTAAAAACTCGAATAAAACATGTCTAGTAGCATTTTCCTCGAGCATTTGAAATTGTGACAGTAAAAATTGACATAAATATCCTAAAAAATATGTATGACTATAAAAGAATATTCAAAACGCCTGTTCATATTTAAACATACTACCGTATTATAAACCACTTTTCTCCAAAAATACTCCTCAATCTTTTCCAATTTTGAATCAATGAAAAGCTGTATAAATTTAACGTGCATGTATTATTTTCTAAAAACATTCCACCTTATCATTAACCAGTCAGACCCTATTCTTACAAAATTCCAGTCTTTTCCAAGTTTTGGATCAATAAAAACTTCAATAAATGTCATACCTCACATATATAGATAAATATATTATTTATTGATCCAAATGCGCTATTATTATCACCACGGACTTAGATTCTAATTCCGTGTTATCACCAAGAGCTGCTAAATTCTGTCAGTAGAGTCCTCATGTTTACAATCGTTTGAACTTTCTCACCTGATGGGACACAATTTTTGGAAGGTCAGCAAGTAAGACAATAAATAACAAGTGGAAATAAAAGCAGGTTTTCCAGCCCCTATGAATGCATAATGTATGTCTGTCAGTTGAAAAAAGTTTACAACCATTACCAACCAAGTTGTAATCATGCAATCATTTGCATGCAATACATAATATAATAATACAGTCATTAACTCTTGATATAAAGTCAAAAATAATTTATCAATTGTTTTATTTATTTTTTTACATATTTTCAGATTGCCATCGATGCCAAAGTTGTTGCCATAGATGACTCCTCTACTGGTGAGGTGAGAGGAAAATAATAGTTGTGGACACAACAGGATGCATTGACGTGTATTATTGGGGTGCATTAGTCAACTCTCTTGAAGTCAATAAATCGTATTCTTTCTCCAATCTAAGCATCCGAGAATACATCCCAGGAATAAAGTGTTTGACAACGACTGTGGAAACAACAACAAAGCCCATCGCAAATATTGCAGTCACTACAGAGAACATCGCTATTCCCAGTAAAACTACAAATAATACTGGATCTTTCACACAAGTAGTAGTTACTGCATCTAAATCATGCAGTAACTGTTCTAAGAAAATCCAAGTGGAAAACACGGATTCCATTTTTGCTCAAGTGACCTATTCCAATCACTTTCCGTCCGTCGTCCGTCTCCTTTCTAAATAACTTTCTTCTTCCTAATGTCTCCCTTGACAATGCCTCACTTTTGGCCATTTGTTGAGCGTTCGCCCCTGTGAGGAAGGCTTTGGGTTCTGTCCCCTGGCCGAGACATACCAAAGTCTTTAAAAATGGTAGTTTCTACTCCTGCTTAACGCTCAGCAAATTAGGAGTGGGACGACTGGTTCGCCCGTTGTCAGTATAATGTGACCGGGTGGGGC
>NW_018480030.1:43961-77202 GCF_002113885.1 Mizuhopecten yessoensis | reverse complement strand
ATTGTAAACTTGGAATTCCTGCCCCATCCCCAGGGGTTAGAGCAGGGCCCCAAAGGGAACATTTACAAATATTTTAAAATTCTTATCCTTTGATGACATGACAAGTATTGTATTTCACTTAGTTTACATGCTGATTTCCACATCACATCTAAACAATAAAATAAAGCTACCAGTACCTATGATATAACTCAGGTGACCGCTAAGGCCCTTGGGCCTCTTGTCTTTCGTTGTCCAACTTGCTTGATGCGGCAGAAAACAAAAAACATGAAATATTCTTTAACAGCAACCCTGGTGTTTTCTCCATTGTCTGATCATGAGAAACCAATTAAGTGCCAAATGTTCCATAATGAAATGGAAAACTTTCTGAAAAACAATGACATGCTTCAATTAAAAAATGAACCAGAAAAAATTGAAGAATTTTTCTTAGAAATGGATCTCTGTACAGTGAGCTACGTTAAAAACACAAAGGTTATCAAAGAGGTTGTACCAACACCCCAGCAAGAAGAAGTCACTGGCTCTCCTGTATCATCTTAAGCAATATAGTTGCAATTTAGACTGTCAAAGAACTTTGTCCAACTTCTGTTGAAAACCCAAAATGTGTCCCATAATCAAGAACATTTTTCTTAAATACCTCATCCTGTATTCAAAATGAACCAGTCCCACAAATAATCAAATTTCTTCACACAGCATGTTAATAGCATATGTTTGTGCAATTATGTTTCATTGTACCAGGTATTTAAAAACACCAAGGCTGTCTAAAAATTATCACCAAAATGTTATCATATTTATTGTTTGTACATGTACTAAAACAATCTTACCTAAAAGTTCTTCATTTGAAATTTTCTAGTGTTCTAAGTTAGTTATCACTTTAATGAACTGATAAAAAAATTGGCACTCTTTAAATGCAATATAAAATTTCAGAATTAATACTGTAATTCATGTATTGCTATTTGAACAGTGTACAAAATTTACTATCACTTCCCTTTAAAAAAATAACATTAACAAGTTTCAATTGGAAACAATTGTTCAAACATCGCTATTCAAAGATGTTTTATACTTTCTTTTTCATGCATTCTACTCTAAATGGTTATATTTTACATGCAGACGTTTGTCTCCATATTTCTAAAAATCCGATTCATGTAGGTCTGCCAGCAGCTGCAAACCTAATATATTTTGTTATATTTAATCTAACATTTCAACTAAGAACTTACATGACATTTATTTACAGTTTTGTTTTATAAACAATTTAATACATTTACAATACAATAATGTGAGTCTTCACCTGAACAAAATTGTATTATCATTTCCCCCCCAGAATCCAAAATCATTACAATCTTGCGCCCATTCAGGAAGACCAAATAGGTCACCCTTATAAATGTTTGTTTGGCATATTAGCCTACCTTAGCTACGAAGCCAAAAACTTGCTAACTCAACTTTTTTTATGACTTATTTGATTTGTTTGTTTTATTACTACTGGAGCAGATTTACAAAGAATCACCGATTTTCAAAATTAAAAAAAATTACCTACCCACCCACCCAGTTCTCTAAGGGATGAGTAAACTCATGCCAAAGTTGAAAGTTGTAAGTCGCCTTCGGCCTTTGCTTTATCAAGCATAAAACTTACTTGAAAAGAAAATTATAAGCAACTATAAATCCACTTAAACAATTGCCATGCCAATTCACACAAGATTATATGTGGATTTTTTTATTTAAATATCTACATTAATGTCACGTTTGTCATCGGTTCATCTCAAGAATTTCATTTGTATCACTGCCAAATTAATGTCATAAGATCTGTCAACAACTGTAAGATTGAAATTTGATGTCATGTTTTTCAAAGATTCCACATGCAACTTAAAAACTTTTTTTTTTTTTTAAATTTCTTTTACCAACCACATTTCTTACTTTGTAGTTTGTATAGTTTTGTCCTTTCAAAGATTCCATTTGTGTCTAAAGATAAGTTGTCAGGACCCATGGAGTCAAATTTGTAGTTTAGTTCTTGTTATTTGTGCTTGTTTTTGTTTTTTAATCATGTGTAAAGTCGGGTCTGTTGGCAGCTTCGCAACCAACTTTGTACTTCAGTTGTATCTTTAACCTTACTTAATATCAAGGTCTGCCAGTGGCTACAGGACCAAATTTGTTAAATTGTTTAAAAATTTGTAGTTAACTTTCTTGTTGGTTCTCTTTTCGTGTTTTCTTTTCAAATTGCTTAGGACCAATTTCGTGGTTTAGTTGTTAGTTTTTTTTTTACTTCTTACTTGTGTCTAAAGGTCTATGCAGACTTTGTAGATATAAAATTACATCTTCATATCTGTCGATGTCAAGAGTCAAATCTGATCATAGTTAAGTTTCTTGTTATTTGTTTTGTTTTGTTTTGTTTTTAAAAAAATCAGGTCCAAAGTATGTCCGTAGCTCGGCAACCAAATTAGTAGTTAAGTGGTTTTCTCCTTATTTAATTTCAACTTGTGACTAAATGTCTGTCACTGGCTCCGACGATGAAGTTGTAGATTTTCTATTACATATTTACTATTGTCAATGTCTGCAGAGTCAAATGTAGTTTAGTTTGCATTTTTTCTGGTTTCACTTATAGCTTGTGGTCAGTCGTGTTAACACCTGCACAACCAAATTTGTATACCAATATTTACCAAAATTCTACTTGCATCCAAAAGCCTGTATCTCTAACTGCAACGCCAAATTTGTAGAACTTGTTTTTTAAGCTCTATGTATACTATGTCTTTACGGGATTGAACAGCTGCAGCACCAACATTTGTAATTTTGCTTTTAAGCATTCTACTATGTCTTTACTTATTTGATCAGCTGCAGCACCAAATTTGCTTAGTTGAATACATCAATAAAAACTTTTCCCATGTAACTTTTATTGTCTTGTTATCTTATTAACATCAACTTCATTTTAAAAAAATAGCTAATTAATTTATCCAAATGTATTGCATGATTTATGAATTAACTCACCTGGTCAAAAAGATCATAACAAGCTTATGTCATACTATTGCATCTGTTGCCCATCTTGTCCGTCCGTCTGTCCATCCATGCATCAACAACTTCTTCTTAACCGCTTATTAGAATTAAACTTCATTTCACTAGGGCATCCTTAGGTGGTGGTAATTCAAAATTGTACAAATGGTGGTGCTGAACCCCAAGTGAGCAGAGGGGCAAATTCAAAAGGGAGCAATTTTGGCTAAAACGCTATCAATAACTTATTTGGAATAAGCAATAACTATAACTCATATCTGACTGGTAGCATCCCTATATGGTCGAATTTTAAAATTGTACAAATGATGAGGGTCTCCAGGGACCTGAACAATGGTGCCAAATAGGGGAAATAAAACTACTGTAGAAATGACATGGTTTAATCCATATTTTGTCTGAATCGTCCTTAAATAAAAGCACATATTCACTTCACTGCATTTTGCCTTCAAAGCATATTCTGTTTTTGCGTATTGCAGAGTTATCTGTGAGCAGGTATTGATCGTTTCGTCTGGGCCTCTTGTTTTATTTTACTAGTTTAGATGAATGTTTCATGATTCTTAATAGTTTTCTAACAAAAACATATTCCAGTTTTATTATTTTAATTTACTCAGGAATGTGCTTCAATATAATCAAAAATGATATTCCAAAACTGACATTCCATACATTTTACAAGTGTTATTGTAAATCCACGACTTTTTTTATATAAAACTTAATGTAACTTTTCCTACCACATGAGGATCTCCCTTGACAAGCAAATGTTTTACAAATCGCAGTACCAATTTAATTAAACATCAATTCACCTTATTGATTAGCCGTTTTTGATTTTATCAAATCTTCTGCAATACGCGCATTCACGAATTTTGCCCCATTGGATGACGGGTCTAGAAAATCACCCACATCCAAACATTCATACACCTCTTCGCGCGTATAAATGGAAAAAAACATAATGCGAAGAGTTTTCTTCAGCCATCACTGCTCTTAACTATCGTTTGTGATGGCATAGGACAATTGGTTGGGCATACAGTTTCGTGTGATGCCGAATAATAACATTTTGAACATACTGCATTGTCACAATCCGAACACGTTATAAAGTCACTATCATAAACTGTTTTTTGACACTTAATACAGTCTTCCATCCAAAAAAACTCTATAGTTACCATTTTATTCTTACGGGAACAGTTTGAGATATTATCCACTGTAATTCAAATAAACGTAAAGAGTTTTGAATTGAAATACTACAATACGGTATTAATTGTAAACAAAAGTATCCAAATACCACACTCTTCTGCTCAATATCGTTCCTTTAACTTGATATTAATACTGAAATTAGATACGTGAATTAAAATATTCGAATCTATTAATAAAACCGGATCTGTTTTCAGTTATCGTATGCCTGTTGTTATAATGCTATCTCCAGGCAACAGTTTGAGATTTATCCATTATAATTCAAGTGGGTAAAGAGAATATTTATTCGCTTAACCAGAAATGAATCCTTGCTTTAGGCACTTGTTCTTGACACGTTTGTTTGATGAATTTAAAACTTGTGATAGTCTCAGCAAGTATTGTCAGATTAACTGAATTAACACCTGGGAGTTTCAAACACAAGGGAAACCTAGGTAAACCAGCGACTTTTATAGAACATGTAATGTGACTATAATGTGACCCTTAAATGAACGTCTTGGAGGTTTCTGTAAAGTGTAATCGTCGAGACTTTGTATATACCGTCTAATCTTATAAAGACCTGGCGATTTATAACCTTGTGATTTCAATGTCTGATGTACTTTCGTGGGACTGAGAAATGCACCACCATTCTTAAAGTCGTAATATACCGCATCTATGCGACATTTCTCCTCTGCTGTTAACATAATGATAAAGAGACAAAATATTTATATACATAATCTTTTATTTCAAATAAAAATATCTTTTGAATCATTACAATGTTTTGTTTTTAAACTTACTCTCTAAACGAATCATTGACATAGTCATCACAGAGATTTCTTCTTTCCATTTCTGAGTTTTGAGTTGTCTAGCTCTCCATTCTACAATACATAGCTAGTAGATGCATTGTAAGGGTTCCAATTCGTCCAACCTTCGTCCCTTTCGTCCGACGTCCCTTTTCGTCCCTTTCGTCCCCATTCGAGAACTAGTAGGCTTGAGACCATCAGAACATCTCTATCGTCCCCAGGCGAGAACTAATCATTGATAAACACCCCTCTCCTCGTTAAGTGGGCTTGAGACCATCAGAATATTACTTCTTGCCGAGTTAAGGTGTATCCATAGCATCAAAAAATCCCAGTGTTCGAAAATGTTTAGCTTGTTAAGATTTTAGCATGTAAAGGTTTCAGAAAAAAACATGTAAAGGTTTCAGAAAAACATGTAAAGGTTTCAGAAAAAAACGTGTAAAGGTTTCAGAAGAACATTGTTGGAGTAGTCACTCCAATGTTTCGTCCTTCGACAAACGGCCAATGGTACCCCGGTACAGGAGCACGATGTGGGATAGGCCCTGGTCGGCTTCTTTCGATAGTCCATATTGACAGCATTATTACAGGTCCATCTGGAATACGGAAGTACTCGTTCTCCATACCCCGACCGACATCATATGGAAGGAGATTGGTCCGACAAAACGGACACGTTTTTGCTTCTAATTTGCCATAACATGCTTCACACAGACAGCGGATGCACTTAGGACAGTTAATGAGAAACGAATCCCATTTTTCTTCGGTGCATATCTCGCACTCTTCAACCCAAAGGTACTCTCGCAAGGCCATGTTAGACGTCAGATGTAAAGTATAAAGTATTTATACAAAATTCATACTTCGCTCGAGTAACCTGCACCCTGCTCAACTTTTTCACGTCATTCATACTACAGTTATATGCTCCCTAAACTTATAATGCTCGAGTAACCCCACTCCATTCACCCTCCAAAATTCGCTATGCTCGAGTACCCTACACCAAGGTGAATCGTTTTTTTTGATACAACACTCTTATACCCCTAACGCAGCCATGCCACGCTTGAGAGGCCTGTGCGGACGAACTGTGTTTATTTAGCATTAACACAGAAATGATCGCTTCCAATGCATACTTGCAACATTAAATCTAGATTTTGTGACAAGTTATAATATGCACATGCAAGTCATATCACGTCTGTACACATAATTGCAATGCAAATCGTGCCGATATTCAAGAGAACTGTTCGAGCAAACTAGGTCATTACCAAATATGGTTATCTAAGATTAGCCGAACCGAGTCAAGCACCAAATATGGCTATATTCATTCCCACGATGCAGCGTCGTATATTGGATAGGAGTACAAAGTTTTTCCAATGAGTAATGCTTCCGACCTAAACAATTTCATGATGCGATATGACTTCCTAAAATATGGCATACAGAAGACAAATACAATCCCTAAACATACCATTCCACCTACGATGTAAATTAAAAGACGTATATAAGTCGAGAATGAAACACTATGAGAATAAATCGAAAAGGGAAGGACACTGAAGAAGGCAAGTAAGTTAAATACATTCTTCTTAAAACATTTTGTGTAGTTTAATTTTCATATGGTTTCCGTCAATTTTTACCAGCTGATTTGGATGCTCTATTAGTCTTTTGAATGCTATATTCGTCGCTTTTTTCTGATAAACAAAGCGGTTTAAGCGAATAATCAGTAATTATTAGATATCAACATACCATTTTTAGGTCACCTGAGCTTTAGCTCAAGTGACCTATTGCTATCCGTTTTCGTCCGTCGTCGTCCGTCGTCCGTTAACATTTTACATTTCAAACTTAAAGTCAAGTTCTGCTGGGCCGATTGAACTGAAAGTTGGTAGGAATGATCGCCTCATGGTCCTGACAAAGTGTTGTTATTTTTCGGGTCGATCAGAAATCCAATATGGCCGCCACGGCCGCCATTTTGAAAACCTATTTCAAACTTAAAGTCAAGTTCTGCTGGACCGATTGAACTGAAAGTTGGTAGGAATGATCGCCTCATGGTCCTGACAAAGTGTTGTTATTTTTCGGGTCGATCAGAAATCCAATATGGCCGCCACGGCCGCCATTTTGAAAACCTATTTCAAACTTAAAGTCAAGTTCTGCTGGACCGATTGAACTGAAAGTTGGTAGGAATGATCGCCTCATGGTCCTGACAAAGTGTTGTTATTTTTCGGGTCGATCAGAAATCCAATATGGCCGCCACGGCCGCCATTTTGAAAACCTATTTCAAACTTAAAGTCAAGTTCTGCTGGACCGATTGAACTGAAAGTTGGTAGGAATGATCGCCTCATGGTCCTGACAAAGTGTTGTTATTTTTCGGGTCGATCAGAAATCCAATATGGCCGCCACGGCCGCCATTTTGAAAACCTATTTCAAACTTAAAGTCAAGTTCTGCTGGACCGATTGAACTGAAAGTTGGTAGGAATGATCGCCTCATGGTCCTGACAAAGTGTTGTTATTTTTCGGGTCAATCAGAAATACAATTTGGCTGCCATGGCCGCTATTTTGCTACTAAGTTCTAATAGGCCGATCTCACTTAAAATTGGTCTAGGAATGATCAGCTCATGGTCCTGACAAAGTTAAGTTAACATTATACTATTTTTTACTCAAATTGGTACATATTTCAACAACAAAAATAAATATTGTAGGACTCAGGTGACCGTTAAGGCCCATGGGCCTCTTGTTGTTATTATAGAACGCTCAGTTATTGATTTTTTTTTCTTGCTGTAGTTATGGCACATCAAATCTGTATTGAACCGAAAAGTTCATTCAGATTCTCAAAAACTCAAGAAGATAATGAAATGAAATTATACTTCACACTCAAAATAAGAGTGTTGAACGTCGCTGAGATCAAACTCATTACTGAGTATAAGATAGAACATGGAAGAAGGGCGGAACAGTGCTTTGAGAGTATTATCCTGTGCGTTTTTGATTTGAATACTCCATAGAGAGAGAACATGTTTCCGGCATTGAAGGAAGATATTTTACATGTATCGACACAGACGACAAAGGAGATCTGTCCATTCAGATCAATCTTGGAACATCGATTCTCCGTCCGAGAAACAAAAGGGCCAGGAGTAATAGCAGTGATGACTGCGATAGTGATGATGACAACATAGAAACAGACTTGTATGACGGTCCCAGCGTGTCGGAAGTGCTTAAGTTGAAATTATAACCACTACCGCTAGAACATTGCTACATATGAAAAAAAATATGAATCAAAATTTCGGTCATCTAAACCTAACATTTGATGTAGACTACGTTTACCGATATTGATTATTGAATAAAACAATCATTATTAATCCTACAAAAGGCTGATTGTGTTATTTTTGAAAATTGAAACTAGTATTAAACATATCTATCAAGTTGTATATCTAGGAAGGTTGCGAGAGTTACTTCCCTTTTGTTCAAAGCATGATAGATCACTAACACGAGTTATCTCCCTTAAAAACATTTTAATGTAGTTTGCTAGCATTCACTACTTATCCTCCATAATGATACTTAGCCTCATTACACAACATGGCAACATGTTAAAACGCTGCTTTGTCAATTGCAGATAGAAGATATTGCTCTACTCAGTGAAGATGAAATGTACTGCTGAAGGCCAGTCAGAAGTGTCAGCAAGCATTTGAGAGAATCTTGTTCACATAATTGGACTGCCTATTATAAGTCTTAGATTTATACAACTAAAGAATGAGTACAGTTTTGCACACTTATTCAAATGTCAGCATATAATGATTGATCCAAGGCAACTGCTTCACACATCCATTATTATTCAAACATGTAACTTAAAAAAGTACAAAAGAACCATGTAAAATAAATCAGTTTTTAATCAAAATATACAACATATTGTTTGTTTGTTTGGTTTTTGTTTAACGTCCTATTAACAGCTAAGGTCATTTAAGGACGGCCTCCCCTGTGTGCAAGATGCATGCGTGTAGTGTATGTGTGTGTATTTTGGGAGGCTGCGATATGTTCGTGTTTGTCTCCTTGTGATAGCGCGGAACTGATGCCGACTTTATAGTGCTACCTCACTGAAACATACTGCCGAAGACACCCAGCAGGACGCCCCACCCGGTCACATTATACTGACAACGGGCAAACCAGTCGTCCCACTCCTAATTTGCTGAGCGTTAAGCATTAGTATAAACTACCATTTTTTAAGACTTTGGTATGTCTCGGGCAGGGGACAGAACACAAAGCCTTCCTCACAGGGGCGAACGCTCAACAAATGGCCAAAAGTGAGGCATTGTCAAGGGAGACATTAGGAAGAAGAAATTATTTAGAAGGGAGAGAAGAGAAAAGGTCCCAAATTTAGTCGCCTCTTGCGATCATGCAATTGGGGGCAGCAGGTACAATTCTTACGCCCTACCTGCAGGGTCTACTACATATTGTACAACATATTGTAAACTTCCCGATTATATTGATAAAACAAAAGCAACATGTATAAACCCATCCCATAAATAATCATTAACTTTACCCCTTCCCATGTAAAAGTTCCCGATGATTGTAATGTATACCAAACATATATAGAACAAAACCCATCCCATAAATAATCAAACTTTACCCCTTCCCATGTAAAAGTTCCCTATGATTGTAATGTATCCCCAACATGTATAGAACAAAACCCATACCATAAATAATCATAAACTTTACCCCTTCCCATGTAAAAGTTCCCCATGATTGTAATGTATCCTCCAAAATAATCTCAAACTTATAACATAAATATACAACAAAATGTGAACTTCTCGTAACAAATTACATCAAACCTGAGCATCAATTTATTTTAAAACAATTCTAACTACATAACAAATATTATCATAAGGTATAAAATGTGGAGTCTTATATAAACTTAGAATTTCATAAAAATACTGTTTTTCTTTAATACATGTAATGATATTACATCAAAAAGTTATTAATTTAGAAAGTCGCTAGTAACACCTTAAACTTACAATATTAATAGCGTTTGTAAAAAAGTACTTTTTCTTTTGCATGAAAAATATAGATTATTATGAAATACTGTTGGAATGTTTAACTGTTTGATTATCCAAACAACTATTTAGTTAGATTTTAAAATACAAGAAATGGATTTCTTTAGTCAAAGCCTGATCAATCATACAAGTATTGAGGTAGGTAGATTTCACAATTTAAGCATTAGTAATCATACGCAATAATAGAGGATATTTAAACAATACTAACTACATAAATATTGAACGACTGGCGCATGATATGTAAAGGCACTTGTTAATATTCTTGATATAGAATTTAAAACATTCATCATAAATTGGGAGGTAGTCAACATGAAGAATTTTATAATTAAACCTGTAATGGATAAAACATGCAAATCAGCTATTAAACTCTAATTTATCAATCAACAATTACATTTATAAAACATTATCAAAACTAAAATAGATCAAAATTTGGTCAAATTATTAAGAAAGTATCTTAACTGGCAACAAATCTATTGGTCTTTTTTCCATCTCTCCGTCGGAATTGGAAAGCTCCTAAGTCTAATGATTCCACTGATTCTACAGTATACAATGTTTGCGGTGCAATTCAGCATTTGGAGACCACTCTGGATTATCATATTGGATTCTCTCCAATTCCATTTCCTCTCTGCCTTCCCGATTTTCATGATCTCGTGGCATGGCGGTCATATTCCTGGTAGACCTCCTGCCTGAAAAAATAAGTACAAACTGTGTTAACAAATGGATCTATGTTAAAAAAACTGAAAATTGCTATGCTATGGTATACAAACTTTTCCTCTTCGTTAAGTTGAATGTTTGTTTTATGCTAGATCAACCTATTCATTTACCTATCAGTTCTGCGATCTCAGATTGTATTGGTGTTGTTGTCTAGGTCTTAAATTGTAACCATGTCTGTTGTGTTGTCGTCGTTGTTGCTGCGGTCATTGCTGTTGTTGTTGTGGTTGCTGCTGTGGCTGGTTTGGCTGCTGCTGTAGTATAATGTCTCTATCGATCCTATACATTGCAACGGCGGAGCAACAACAAACGTCACGTTTTGTACCGTTCCTTTATGAATAAAAAATAATAATAATTACCTATGTACAGCTTGTAGCATCCTAGCACAGCACCTAACACAAACACAGCAACTTTGACACTGCAGGCTACAACATAAAGGGGGGAAAAACCACGCATTAATTTTAAAAATCTGTTTTATACAATCGAAGGCATAGCACTAAAGTTTAAAAGTCTGTTTTAAATTATTGAAGGTATTTCAAATTGAGTGTGTATAATATATATATAATACAAACAATTACCGATATACATCCAAAGCTTTGAAGATATATATCTGACATCTAACGAAGCTGTTGTTGCTCCTGTCGTTGTAGCGAGAATTGTTGTTGAGGCAGTTGTAGAGAGTGTTGTTGTTGTTGCTCCTGTTGTTGTTGCTCCAGCTGTGACAGCAATTGTTGCAGGTTTTGAAGCTGTTGTTATAGCAGAAGCTGTTGCTATACCAGCTGTTGTAGAGTCCTTTGACGACTGAAATTAACCAAAGATTTATTAAATTCTGAATGATTAAACTTTTAAATTAAGTTACTTTCACTCGGTCTTTACCCGAGTTTACATATATATATATATATACAGTTAGAAATTGAATATAAAAGCTTTACATGATAGGCAGACAAACTTAAATGTTATAATTCATGATAAAATCACCGTTGTTCCGATGGTATAAAAGTGTGATGAAATTTTGACGCGGTGTGAAAATTAAATTGGAGTTATCTCCCCTTAGCTTGGGCGTAGATACCTGAGGGACATGCTACACAATCAAATTATTTAGAATAAACTAGTTTAAAGGTGAACATGTTACTTACACAATCGTCTGTGATGGATGGTACCTCGCCACAGTCTATAGCACTTGACGGGTAGATGACAATCTTTGTCAATTGTGGGCATAGAGTCCCAAGTCGTAGTCCATACTTCCACTGCCACCGTTTGATAGTAAGTTGGAACAGGATCAGATCCTCACGCCCGACACAGAGCTCAAAAATAGGCCCCTCTCCGTCAATTGTGCACACGTATGTGTGCTCTGTTGTTTCATCTCTTCGATCGCAATCCCACATGAGATCTACAGCCAGACACGGGGTTAGACACAGCGAGAACACTACCATAACCATATGCATATACATTGTCACCATCTTGTCATATTTCCCCCCCCCCCCCCCCCCCCGTTGGAAGTGGATGTTTTGGGGTTGTATACCATCAGGATTTTAGTTAGGATCGCTAATGTGAGTCGTACTATAAGCAAGATTATAATTCCGGATTATGAACGAACGTTACATTCACATTTCAAAAATTACACCTATAAAACCAAGTAGACGTAAAATATGTTTTTCGGTTTTACTAAAGTAGACAGCCAACTTTGAAGACGGGATTGGTCACATTGATTAGATGTCACGTGTTAAAAGTAAATTTTTGTGTGTGGGTTCTTGAAATCTTAAATTGATATCTACATCCGATTCCTAATGGAGTTTAAAGCAATCTATATAAACAGGAAATAGCTGCGTTTATTTTTTTTAACGAGCATCTGCAAATGGTATGATGAATAGGAAATGAGAGTTCTAAGCCACTTTATCCCTCCCTCTATATTTATAGTAAATCCCTCCCTGACGGGATGGATCAGCGAGGGACCAGTGAGGGATGAGGGACTGACCCTCGACCTTGTGAGGGACTGACCCAATGACCTTTCATAGGAATTCCCTCTCAAAATAGATTGAATACCCCATAGGGAACATTGAGGGACTGCCTTGCGTAAAGTCTATTTTTAGAGAAACCGGTTCGGTCCGCTTCTATATTGCGGTATCGTAGTAATTTAAGCCTGGTGTGGGTTTTCCCATTTTGTGTATATTAGACACCTTTACTTATAAAAGCGTTATCAGTTGAAGTTTAACTCTCCAGCTGTGTAGACGTATGTACATACACACTCGCTACTGTAGATATACACAGCAGACAGCTTTTGAGAAAAATAGTGAAAACCAGTCGAGCCTCTCTTTACCTGTAGAGCACCATTATCTCGCTGTCAGTCAAGGGGTATACATCTATATCAGCTGTATATACACAAGTAACTATCGAATGGAGATGGACAGACGTCATATGTATGCAATACAGACTGTAGTTGAGTTTGATAAATGGGCTGAAAACAATGGTTTGTCTACGGCTACAGACACAGAGCTCAACTTGCGCCGTCTATCTCTCCTCATCGAACAAATTTCTACGCCGAGGAATTCAAAGGAAAACAAATGTGATGTTTGTGACAAAGTTTTTAAACAAAAATCTCACTTACTAAGGCATAACAGAACATTTCACGGTGATTCGACAAAATATACATGTTCTCACTGCGGTATGAGCTTTAACCGTAAAGATAACTTCAATCGCCATATAAAATCACACAAGGAAAATACACCACCAAACAAGAAAAGAAAAGTAGAAGAAATGCTTGACACTACCCATTCAAAATCCCCGAAGCGACAATGTACCAGAGAAAGCAGTGACGCTGGAAAAGCTGACAGTAAAACAGTTAAAATTGAAGGTAAATGTATATGGTGTACAAGAATGAAAAGCTTACTCCCAGGAAAACGATTCTGTGCGCCGTGCGGAGAACAAGGGAGGGAGTGTAACTGGTGTCACCGCCCACTCCCGGAAAGGTTTTATGGGAGGAGGACAGACGTATGTGATCGGTGTTTGACACGGCGTGAAGCTTGGACAACTCGTCAACAACGCGGAGGAGGAATTGAGGCACTTGAAGGGACGGCTCAGTCGGAGACTTTGGATCCAAACCCGGGAAATCTTTGGGACATTTTACAGTTCTTTAGTGACAATCACACGGTGATCAAAGACATTTTGGAAGAAAGACTTCAAAAGGTCAAAGGTATGAAATGGTTCCTTACACTTTTTGTTAAATTTGTGAAGTATGACCAAAACAACGAAGCCATTTATGCCGAACCCACATTTAGATCTATAAATTCAACAAGTACAAATGTATCTCAACTAAAAGAAGGCGTCGCAGAGGCTTTTCAAAACCTACACAGTGCCTATCAAAATTTTGAACGGGATGGGAGTGGGTGGACGATAGACAAAATTCTAAAACTAGAGGTTAACACAGTAGAATACACACCTTTAGAGGGTAGTAGCTACATACCACTTCCACCAAAAATCCAAAAGAAAAAGGCCGTTCTTAACATACAAAATACAGATCAAAAGTGTTTCCTGTGGTCAGTCCTCGCAGATATACACCCCATATATACGGACCATCCAAAACGCGTGACACATTATACACATTACGAGCAGGAGTTGGACTTGAATGACATCGATTTCCCCGTCCCCTTGTCACGGATTTCGAAGTTTGAAAAACAAAATGACATCTCCGTCAATGTTTTAGGGTTAGATGGGGATGGGGTGTATCCATTACACGTGACCGACTTACGCAACAACACTACTAGACATGTGAATCTTCTCTTGTTCTCTAAAGGGGAAAGCAGACACTACTGCCTAGTTCGAAATTTGAGTCGTTTGCTTGGTGACCGAACCGCACACAATGGTCAAGCGTATTATTGTAATTATTGTCTCCACGGTTACACAACCCAACAGCTCCTTGACGATCACATTCCGTACTGCTCCCCACATGGTCCACAAAAACTTAGTTTTCCGAAAACCGAAGAACAACAATGGGTCGTATTCAATCAAATTCATAAGCAGCTTAAAGTCCCTTTTGTGATTTATGCTGACTTCGAAAGTTTTCTCCACCCCATCAGTGCATGTGAACCTAACCCAAACACATCATCCACAACTAAGTATCAAAAACATGAACCTTCCGGCTTTTCCTACTTGGTTAAATGTTCAGCCGATGAACTATCGAAATCCGCGCAGGTCTATAGAGGTCCTGACGTAGTTGATAATTTTTTCACGCAGTTAATTCAAGAAGAGGAAGCTATTTGTCAAATCTTACAAAACGTCAAACCAATGAGCTTGACAGAGGAAGAAGAATCTTCCTTTCAAAAAGCTACGACATGTCACATCTGTCAAAATAAATTAGGAGAGGACAGAGTTCGCGACCACGACCACTTAAATGGATCATTTAGGGGTGCTAGTCACAATCACTGTAACTTCCAGTTTCAGTTTCGACAGGGTAAGAGATCACAGGGATCAAAATTTTACATCCCCGTGGTATTTCATAACTTGCGTGGTTATGATATGCATCTGTTAATGGAATCGGCGGGGAAATTTAAATCGAAACCCTTGTCTTGTATACCAAACAATATGGAAAAATACATGTCATTCTCCCTTGGGAATCTGAGATTCATAGATTCCTTACAATTTCTAAATGCCCCGCTTGACACACTGGTGTCAAATTTAGCAGTCGAAGGAATAGATAAATTCCCAAACTTGTCAAAGCACTTCCCAAAAGAGGAACATCTCAAACTTCTTCTTAGGAAGGGAGTGTATCCGTACGATTACGCGACATCACCCGAAAAGTTTGACGAAAATAAATTGCCCGGAAAGGATCGGTTTTATAATAAACTGACAGAGTCAGATCTATCCGAAACAGATTATGAACACGCACAATCGATCTGGCATACATTTGACATGACATGTTTTGGTGAGTATCATGACCTTTACCTAAAGACGGACGTATTGCTATTAGCCGATGTGTTCGAGAATTTTCGCTCTATCAGTCTAGACTATTACAAACTGGATCCGGCCCATTATTACTCGGCTCCTGGATTTTCCTGGGAAGCCATGTTAAAAATGACCGGGGTAGAACTTCAGCTTCTAGATGATATCGACATGGTACTGATGGTTGAAAAGGGTATTCGAGGTGGTGTGTCAATGATTTCAAAGAAATTTGCACAGGCTAATAATCCCATGTCGCCGGAATACAATCCGTCCAATCCAAACACTTGGCTCACGTACCTTGACATGAACAACCTATATGGCACAAGCATGTCTGAATCTCTACCGGAAAAGGACTTTGCATGGTTGACACCAGAACAAATCGCACAGTTTGACGTATCTAATATTGACGACAATGCGGACACGGGCTACATTTTGGAAGTTGACCTTGACTATCCGGTTCATTTGCACGACAAGCACAACGAATATCCCCTAGCACCCGAGAACATCAGCATTACAAAGGACATGCTCTCTCCACATTCTCTTAAGCTTCGTGAGAAATTGAATATCAAAGGTAAACCTTCCAGAAAACTTGTTCCAAATCTCTGCTCCAAGCAGCAATATGTTCTCCATTACCGGAATTTGAAATACTACCTTTCTAAAGGTATGATCCTTACGAAAATTCATCGAGTTATTGAATTTACTCAATCCGCTTGGCTGAAGCATTACATTGACTTTAATACAATCAAAAGAAAACAAGCACGAAACAGTTTCGAGAAGGACTTTTTCAAACTTATGAACAACTCTGTATTTGGCAAAACAATGGAAAACATGAGAAAGCGAGTTTCAGTGGAACTTGTCAATACACCAAAACGACTCAGAAAAGTGTGTGCTAAACCAAATTTTCAGTCTTTCAAAATTTTTAACAAAGATCTTGTCGCCGTCAACATGAAGAAAACAAACATTGTTTTAAATCGGCCGATTTATGCAGGGTTCTGTATTCTAGAGGTATCGAAGATATTCATGTATCAGTTCCATTATGATTTCATCAAACAAAAGTATGGATCAAAAGCAGAATTATTATTCACTGACACGGACTCCCTCGCATACAGTATAGAAACACCTGACTGGTACAGAGACATGCAAGACAACGCTGACCTGTTTGACACAAGTAATTTCCCAAAAGACAGTTCTATGTTCAGCATGAAAAATTGCAAAGTCCTCGGTAAAATGAAAGACGAGTGTAATGGTCAAATCATGGATCAGTTCGTTGGATTAAAACCCAAAATGTATAGTCTGACGTGTGGGGGTAAAAAAAACGTACAGCCAAGGGAGTGAAGAAATCTGTTATTGAAAAGCAATTGAGACACCAAGCGTACTTACTCTGTCTTTTTGAAGAAAGCAATTGCAAACATAAAATTAATGTTATACGTAGTTTTGATCACCAACTCTACAGTATAACGGTCAACAAGACCAGTCTGTCTCCTTACGACGACAAACGGTATTTCACTGGCATACAGAGTTTGGCTTATGGTCATTATAAAACTTCACAGTGATGAACCATTTCATATCAAGTTTTTATAATGTTATCGTTTGTGCAACTATATAGATGTTATTTTGTTTTCACAAAGTATGTATGTTAATTAATGCTAATTTTGCTTGATGGTTGTAAATGCTAAAAGATTTGTTTGTACATTACTTCGTTTAAATAAGCACCTCTTGTTCTATGATAAGATAGTATATATGCATGAAAGTAGGAAATGTCCTAATGTACATCTGTAACATTGTCCTTATATATTTTGTAAATTACTTTTAAAATAATCACCTCTTATTCTATATGGTACTAGGTATGCATGAAAGTATGAAATGTCCGTCTGTTTTAATAAAAATCCTTAAATTTCAGTCAATAGTTTGTGTTTTCTATGGTATTACCTTACAATACAGAAAGAAGATAACGACAACATCGGAAGCTTTTACAAGTTTTATTTACCACAGGAACTATTTGCAAGTGTTCTTAATTATTTACAATCATAATTTTGAATATAAAATTAACTCAATCATATCTTTCGGGCTGAAAATTTTATCTAATCCTCAGCTTCACCATCGTCTTCATCCATTTCATAATCTTCCTCATTATCCGACCCCTCGGATTCAGTATTAACACTCTCCTCGTCATCAGTGTCTTTGACGGAATCCAAATAGTCTTCAAATCGATGTTGCAATTGCCTGAGAGTTACTCGAATGGCCTTCTCACTATCCATACCCTCAGCCATGTAGTTTTCAATGGATTCTATAACCTCCCCGTGTAATCTCCCGTGTCTTAACTGCAATAAATAGGATATCAGTTTTCCATAGTATCCTAGGAATTCTTTAAGGTCCTCGTCCTTGAGTTTCATGTCAGCCTTCGATTTAGCCTCGGAATGTGAGATTCCTTGATTCTCATACTTCTCTAATTTCTTTTGCCATTGTTCTTCGTTTTTCTCTCTGGCTATTTCTGCAAACTGCATAAATACGTCATCTTCATAGTCATCATATGACTCAATCGACGTGTCGCTGTCTTCCGAGATCATTCTCTCGAATTTCATCTTTTTGTCAGGTAAAGAATCTTCCTCAGACATTTTCCTCTTCAATGGAGATTGATCGGGACACCAATTCTTAATGTGTTTCTGGAGATCATGCAAGTTTTCGAAGACAACACCACAATCTTCACAGCTGATCATATTGATATGTGGCTCTTCTACTACAGAAGTTAAATACTTGTCTTCTTCAGAGACTCCTGAATACGTCTGCACGGTAGGAGTGTTATCCTCAGAATGAATCGAAGTAATATTCATGGGTCCTTTTATAGGCTCGTCCGAGAAAACATTACGGCGCAGACGTAGAGATTCAGGGGTAGTGGGTTTCAGATCCACCAGTAAATAACCGTATGGTTTGTCTGTAGCTTCTTTGAATTGTCTCATTAAGTGCTTTGTATTCTCTGGATACATTTGCCGGGCCAACGTCATGATTTGCTGCTTATCCACGGGGTTATTAAACATCACTAAATAGTGACAATTTCGTCTTTGAGTAGGATCCCTATTATAATAAAGATTTTGATTAAGGGCGATGACGGATAGGTTTCTGCGGTGACTTCCCTCCGTAAACAACTCGTTGACCCGTGGATCCCTAGATGCTATGGACATTAGGTCGTCCAGTATGACAAGGTTTCTAACACTTGGATTTATGAAAGAATCTTGATCTAGGTCGAGGGGTATCCCCTGTATAAATTCAACTGATGGGTATACAGATGCTTTGATGATGTCATATAGAGGTTGCCATCGTTTGTAGAGCCATATGATTCTTTGAGGAGCTGGTGTTATTTTTGTCAAACAATTTTGAAGCATAGTTTTGACAAAGTACGTTTTCCCACAGGAAGTAGGACCAGACACGTTAGCTGTGAAGGGATGTTCAAAAACAAAGTCCCGATGCTGCTGCTGCTGCGGCGGCGGCGGCGGTGTCGGCGGTGACTGTGATCCATGCGATGGAGGCAACAACTGTACCTCCTGCGGCGGCGGTGGTGGCGGCGGTGGGCCCGGCGGCGGATACGCATGAGTGATTTGCGGATATGGTTGACTGCCCCCGTGAATGGTTTTCATGTGTCCTAAGAGAACATCTCTTCGTGAGAAACTTCTGTTACACTCTGGGCACGATGTACACTGCATGGCTGTTAAAATGGAAATGAAGACAACTTCTATATTGTGTCCTTTTTATAGGTCTTGGATGTTAGGGAGGCCCACGGTATATATAAAAAAATAACAAATTGCCATTTTCAAAGTTAAATACCTGTTTTATTTATGACTATAAACCCAATGTGACTATGTTGTTGACATAACCTATATACTATTTATAACAACAGCGAAACTGAAATGGATATCTTTGAAAATTGAAAAAGTTACAGCATCTCAAAGATTGCGAAAATGGCTTTAAATGCAAATTATCACATCGCATAAACTGATTAAATGTGGATGTTTGTCAGGTCATAATTTCTCTGATCACACTTCTACAGTATTCATCATCTCTAAATACACTGATTTACATATATACATTTAACAAATATAACAATAACTACTGAAACAAGGCTATTATCAGCATAAATGGTTATCAAAATTAACAATTTTAACAAAGTCCAAAGTGGTCCTGGCACAATTTCCAAAATATTCATAAATCCTTTTGAAGTTATATCATAATTGAAGATTATGGTTCATATGTGGTAGAGGGGAAAAAAATTAAAAATCTTTAGAAAACAAATATATATACCCTCTTAAAACTATTTTAGAAAAATCAAGGGGCATAACTCTTCGAAAAAAGTCAAAAAGTAAACAAAATGTTACTTTGAAATAATTATCAACCGAATGTTTTTATGATAACCTAACATGTCAACAAGTTGAAGGCCTTTTTGAGGTGCATTTCTTTCTTTATTTAAATCTATAAAAAAAAGGAATTATGTTTTCCACAATTAATTGTTAAATATTGAAATGTACTAAAAATTTTTTATTGTTTTAAAATACATTTCCGCATGCAGGCACATCCATGATTTTGAGTAACTGTCATCACACTGTTCACGCATGTATAAAAGTCAAGACAAAAACATGGAATTTAAAACTTGTCTTTATTAGAAGCCAAAGGAACAATGTCCTACAATGGATCCTCATCCTCTGAACTCCAGTCCTGTCCCTTGAAAGACACCAATGGTTGGAACATGCAGAGTGTGTCATCGTCCGATGACGACCAGTCCCCTTCATCTTCATACACATTTTTTGCAATACCAGGATCTGGAGCTGACTGGGAGATGTCACTTAATACAATACAGTTTTTTACAATTAAAGTTTTTAGCACTCTCCTCTGATCTTTCAAAGACTTCTTTAAGAACCCTTTTAACACATTTGCACTTTGAACTGGATTAGCGGTACAGAGCGATCTCCACAATGTGTATTGTTTTAGCACTTGAGTTTTTGTGAGATTTTTTAAAGTCTTACAGCATCTACACAGTTCAGTCTTGGCCCGATTCAAATTATCTTTCAGTCTCTTTTCTTTCCTCATCCTTCTTTCGCGACGTTTAGCTATTAGAGCGAGCTTTTGCGGCCGTACAGACATACACCTGTCTTTGGTTTGCTGGTCGCGTGTTCCAAAAAGCTGACGTTTCCTCTTAGCACTTTTCATGGCAACTTCACACACTTTGTCTGCATCCAGTTTGGAATCCAAGACCCAGTTCACAGGCTTGTCTCGCTTTGCAGCAATCAAGCTGGACACATTGACTGGATTTGAAGATGGCGCTATCATCATCTGCCTGTCAAGCATTCCAAATGTGCTTTCGATGATGTCATTGGTTGCATCCCCTAAGGTGTTGGCTGCAGAAATGGCATGTGTTGATGGATTAGCATATATTCCACCTGGAAGGTGTTCCTCAGCATGGCTTACCAATTTTGCTCGCCCAGCCTTAACCATTTCTGAACAATAAGAAAATCAAGTTTGTGATAAAATATAATACAATCAGAATTTACACATGACAAAATTCCTACAAAATGAATGGGGCAAATTGTGATCCAAATTTTTTCAGGTGTTGGAGAAATTTACAAACATTATTACTTGAATTATTTTTTTTTTAAATAAAAAATGAGTTATAATTAATAAATAAATATTGAATTTCGACTAACCTTTCAACAAGGATATCAGTAAGTCATTCCTGGAAAATTTCTCAGCGATGCTTTCCATGTAGTCGTCATATACAGATGGGCCTTTCGCACCTTCCCACATTGTTTCTGTTCCTGTGATCAGTCCTGAAGGATCCAGACTCCATTGTTCCAATTTGTTTACAGCACACTGATAATAAACGTTCATGTCCAGTGGTGATTTCGCTAATTTTGCTTGTATCAATAGTGGGGAACACACATGGAAATAGAGCAAAGAAAATGCAGCTTCCTCTACCTGGACTGTAGAATCCATGTATCCAGTTTGGACAGAATGTTCTAACCGGTTGAGGCCAGGATTCTCTTTTGAATCTTTGACATCTTCTAGGAACAGTAAAACAGAATCTCGGGCCGCTAAGGTTGGAATGGCATTTTACATAAATATTAAGTAACGATTGCCAACTATTGGTTTGAAAAGTTGTGATCCTGTGTTTTCCTCACTACAAAGGGAATAGGCCTTGAATTCGTTGCCAAGTCCGTATTCTTTTCTGGCGTTTTCACACAACAGCTTATTACACTCATATATGTGTTTTTTGGCCCCTTGCATAGCACGTCGTCCAGGTTGAGGGTCACTGACGTTATCTGTGTAGAGGTGAGATGCACTTTTTGCTGTCATAGCTACAGCCATATTGTTTATTTTATGTGCAGCACAAGTAAATGGGAAAAAGTTGCTCTTCTCATTCCTTTGTTGTGGTGTCATCAATCCTTCTTTAACGTTTTCTTCAAAGATAGCATCTCTCTTTTCTTTGATGAGTCTTGTTACTTTTTTTTCGTTTGCTGCCCGATCAGACATCCGTGAATTTATTCTTGTTACCGAGAATGTATCCTGTTGGTAGTCCAACTCCATGTCATCCGCCAGTGTGGCCATGTTGTCCAATTGTTCCTGGAGTTGGTGTAAAGTATCATCAGCCTTACCAGAAATAACCGGACTAACTGTCAGTGTGAATGTTTTAATTCCTTGGTCTCCTGGTGGCTTCAATTTCACTACATGGGATCCCCAGTGGATCAAATGTTTTGTTGTTCCATCCGACATATGACTTAAATTGTTGGTATCTTTGACAAGTTCATAGGTGGTCCTAATGTTGGCTAGCTCTCCTGCTTCTGAAACCATTCTCTGAGCTGTTGTTCTACTTGGAAAATGTAATTTTCCTGTATCAAACTCTGTGGTATGTGTTAAAACTGTTTTTACAACTGACTGTATAATATTGGCAGAAACACCTTTGCTGAGGAGATCATAGTACATCAGTCGTACTTCACCCTTGTACTTGCCTTTTTATGTGTTTCCAGTTCTTTCATTTTGCCGAGTTCCTTAGTAAATGTTTCTACCGATAACTTGTGTTGATTTGTTAAGCTCTCTACAATACCTTTGTAATACAATTCTGTAGCTAGCTGGTCTGTCTGGAATGCATTTCTATTTTTAGCAAGTTGACATGCTATGTCAGAAACCTTCTTTATTCTTCGTCTTTCTCGTCTTTTCAAGTTTTTCAGGTTCTTTTTCAAATCTCCAATAGCAGCATAATTTTCTTTGTTTNAGTGGATCAAATGTTTTGTTGTTCCATCCGACATATGACTTAAATTGTTGGTATCTTTGACAAGTTCATAGGTGGTCCTAATGTTGGCTAGCTCTCCTGCTTCTGAAACCATTCTCTGAGCTGTTGTTCTACTTGGAAAATGTAATTTTCCTGTATCAAACTCTGTGGTATGTGTTAAAACTGTTTTTACAACTGACTGTATAATATTGGCAGAAACACCTTTGCTGAGGAGATCATAGTACATCAGTCGTACTTCACCCTTGTACTTGCCTTTTTATGTGTTTCCAGTTCTTTCATTTTGCCGAGTTCCTTAGTAAATGTTTCTACCGATAACTTGTGTTGATTTGTTAAGCTCTCTACAATACCTTTGTAATACAATTCTGTAGCTAGCTGGTCTGTCTGGAATGCATTTCTATTTTTAGCAAGTTGACATGCTATGTCAGAAACCTTCTTTATTCTTCGTCTTTCTCGTCTTTTCAAGTTTTTCAGGTTCTTTTTCAAATCTCCAATAGCAGCATAATTTTCTTTGTTTTCAAAGTTTTCCTTTTCTGGTGATGTTTCCTCGGAATCGGCAAAAGATGACAGTCCAGCAATTTCTGATTTTAGCTGAGTAATTGTTTTCTTCTGAAAACTAACTTTCCTATCCAGATCCTTCATTTGTTTGGCTTTGTTCCACAGTTTCAGATTTCTTTCCTTCAGTTTTTTGTTCTCTGCTTGGAGGTCAAGGTCTACAATTTCATTAATTTTTTTAAGTTCTTTTGTCTGGATTGTAACTGTTTCTCCAAGATTCTCATTCAGTAAAATCACTTCATGCAGTTTCCGGGTTTGTCTGCTGCTGTTTAGTCTTAGTGCTGTATTTTCTTTCACTAATTTGGGTACAACATTTTCTCGATTTCTGGAACCAGAAACTGTTCTGTCTCTAATAAGTGGTGTACATCTTGGTATCCTGGTTGGTGTAGTTCTGGCCATGGGTGTTCCGACAGACTTTGTGACATGTTGAGGAGTTTCTGGTGTTCCGATTAGTATTGTCAAACGAGAATCTGTTCGGACTGAGGGTGACACATGTTGAAATATCTTTTGCGGTTGGACTGTCGTTATCACATGACATGGTGTTACAGGCGTTGAAGAACTGTCCTTCGTCTTTGGTTTTAATCGTGTGTGCAGAAAGTCAAGAATTAATGCCTTGATGCTTTCCTCTCCTCGAACATTGTACCGTTTTTGAAGTTCTTTGAATTTTTTCAATCTCCTGGTATATAATGCACGCAACGGCTTTACTTTGTTAGTTTCTCCGGGGAACTGAGACATCCAACCACACAACAGGTCATACCAAGGTTCATTTACAACTCCATACACTTCCAAGTTCATAGCAGTTTGTGTCAAACACAGAAACTGACCCACATTTAAATTTTCAAAAAAGTCTCTGACAGACGGGTCAAAAATATCTGAAGAAACGGTCAACTCTTCTGTTGTGGAAAATGGCCATGATGCAAAAGGCTCAGCTTTGTTTTCAATCCGAACATCTCCAGGATTAAATATGATATTGGCATAGTATTCTGAAAATATAAAATAAATACAATTATCTGTAATTTATTATACAATTTCAAATGTGAAGTTACTGAAGTACATATATATATATGTGTGTGTATTGTGTGCTGTATTCTAATTTCTAGACATTTGTAACGAGCCCCTGAGGCAAGATCAAAATTAATCATAAATAATCGAAGTTTACGTCCGAATCGAGTTTTGATGCATCATGAAAATCATCATTAAATCAAGTCATACTAATTTAAAAATAATTAATTATTATATTTTCGGAAAATACGGATATTCAAAGAGCATTAGACAAGAACATTTTATAAGCATATAGTCTAAATTTAACCTGATGTTCAAATGAAAATATGTAAACACAGACCGTCGAACACGGCCCGCAGCGGTGTAATGTAAACATCAGACTTGCCGAAGTATAACCAATTTTTTTCCTGTTTATTTATCTATTTTGAGCAATCGAATATAATTCTGATGTATTTAAACTATATTTAATTGAAGTAAATTACTGCCGGCATTTAATTTTCCGGTTATATGCTATATTTTACTGATAGAAGTTTGCATGAAAAATTGTTATTTGAATGTGCCGCCATTTTGTTTCGCTTCGGGAGATCGCGGCTAGTTTCGAATACTTTGATGAAATTGTGTGGCGACGTTTAACAATATTTTATATCAGGTTTTGCACACATAGAATGATATAAGTAATATGGTATGCGAGCTATGAGATATGTTCAATAATAAAAAAAATATACCGTAAAAACTTACCCATTTCTTTGATACGTCGACTATGTTGTTGCTCGCTTCACAGGTTAATGTCAAGGTCGGTCTGTTTCAGTAAAACCTTATTTCATTGGTCAATATTTTGAAATGTTAACACACAAAGCCAATGAAATTTTGCGTATCAACCAAGTTTGAGAAAGTCGGTCAGAGATCAGCTGACGCGGATAGTAAGGTTAATGAGTGCAACTGATAAGCGACGCTGGACCACGGTCAAGCGCTGAATCAAAACAGCACGATTACCAATATTCAAAACCATGTAATTTCTGTTTTTGCTGGTATATTTTAATGATTCTTTTACAGGATACTCATCATATCTTGTTGTTACAGCAGGTTTTTTTGGTGTGAAAAATATTAAAAATGAAGGTTTTTTCATCGTTTGAATATGTCTGATCATTACATATTCCTTAATTAAGCCCCGTGGGCCTCCCTATGGATGTCGCTTTCTTTGATCCAGTTGTTAAATTTTTTCGAGTAACTGAGCCATTTCACGTAGACTTCCTTTATTTCATTTCTCTTGCGTCGTTTCAATACCTTTTCCACCTTAAACAGGTCGTCTCTTCCCTTTCCGACCTTTTGTAGCTCACTATTATAAAACGTCCCTGCTATCGGATCTCCCTCGTAGCCCACGATTTTGTAAACGGGTATACCTTGTCGGAGGTATCGCGCTTTAATGGTGAACACTTCTACTGTCCATTTCTCTTCATAATCTCGTTGAAACGTGCGTCTGATACTAGATATCCGTACCACATCTCCTATTTTAAACTTGAAAAGTTTTGAGAATTTCTTTTTCCTTGGAGTTCTAGCCTTCTTGTGATCTACATACAAATGTTTCCATACGAGTGCTTGGTTTGACGTATTGATTTCGTCTGGATATTTCCCATCAAGTGCACTGTGAGGCCTTGCATTGTAATTCCGGACGATATCTTGCAGAACATCCAAGTAATGATACGACCTGGTGTGCGTGAAATAGCGGTACATGAGTGTTTCCAATGTTCTGATCACCCTTTCAGCATAATTTGCATGCGTAGCGTTATGAGTCACGTAATGGTCCACCCCTTCTTTATCTAAATACTGCTTCACCCATCTATTTCTCCATTCACTTCCTGGATCCGATCTCACTTCTCTAGGTTTTCTGCCCTGGTTAAAAATCTTTTTGAATCCATCGATGATTATGTTGTGAAGCTTGTTTTTAAGAGGAACTACCCATAGGTGGCGTGAAAACACATCAATGGCGACGAATAGATAACGCATACCATCGTTTTCTTTTCCTAGGTTGGATACATCAGCAAGATCAACATCCCATAAAGCATCCAGACCCTGAGATATAACTTTCCTAGTCCGAAACTTGTAACGAAGTGGGCGTTGTAAACTATAGGCGTCAATATCCTGAAGGAAGTATGAAGGCCGACCTTGTACTTCCCTTCTTTTCTTAAAAATTTGTAGATCTTTTCTGGTCCTGCATAACTAATGGGACTACTCAGTTCAAAGTAGATACGGTTCAAGTGTTCTCTCCAACTCATGGTTGCAGAATGGAACAATAATAAGCTTCTCGCAGTTATTTATACTGAGCGAATATATGTGTCTACATGCTATAACCAGTTGCTCTAAAAATAGACTTGACGTAAAGTAATCCCTCAATGTTCCCTATGGGGTATTTAATCTATTTTGAGAGGGAATTCCTAAGAAAGGTCATTGGGTCAGTCCCTCACAAGGTCAAGGGGTCAGTCCCTCATCCCTCACAGGTCCCTCGCTGATCCATCCCGTCAGGGAGGGATTTACTATAAATATAGAGGGAGGGATAAAGTGGCTTAGAACTCTCATTTCCTATTCATCAATGGTAGTACTTTCTTTAAATGTAGACGTGTAAAGATGTGACGACATCCTGTTTCTTCAATAGAATGTATTGACAGGAAATCTTTGTGGTTTATGTGAACACCACATCCTCTATCTTTAATAGAGTCTTATACCAATTAAAACCCATTTGGGATGGTATCGTAGAAACGTGACATTCATGTGGTTTATTGAACCTAAAAATGGACGCAAGTTGTTTCTATCAGAATCAAACTTTGTATAGTCATGAAATTCTTGTGATATAGATAGGAAATTCTAGTGGTATAGATAGGCAATTCTAGTGGTATGGATAGGAAATTCTAGTGGTATAGATAGGAAATGTTTGTGGTATATTCTTAGTCTAGTAGCATTCCGTACATGCTTCCTTTAGCGTTCTTTAACTCACTCCCTTTACACCCACCTATACTAAGAGGGTATATATAAAGAGAGAAATTTTAAACTCTACATATCCAGTCTGCTTCTAAAATAAGAAGAAAAGATGGAGACACCGATTGTATATGGCCAGGTTGAAGCTCAAACCGTTAATGGAAAACATAAACTGGTCACGAATCTGACCCCTCGGGTGAAAGTGGCAGTGAATCGCTTTGAGGGAAACCAAGGCTTGTATATACACTTGAACTCGAGGGGTAAAGGAATAAGCTTATCATGGGAAGAATATGTGGACTTGTGCACCCTAAAAGCTGAATTGGATCAAAAGCTTCATTTGTGCCTCAGGTATGTTGTATTATTTTTTAGATTTATGTCATCTTTGTTTTTTTAGTTTGAATTCTTTTCATTTAGCCAACATTGTAACGTGGAAAATTGATTAGTTTTTTTTTCTCGTGTTTTTTTTTTTTTAGATTCAGAGTCAAATCAACTACCAGACACAAAGCCAACCTCAACAACAAGTTCCGCTTCAACAAGCCATGCCAGCTCAAACCCTCCAGCAGGTTCCGCTTCAACAAGACGCGTCAATTCAACCTCGCCAAACTCAACAACAGGCATATATTCAAATTTCTCAACCTTCAAACATTTGGGAAGATTTTGCATGAGTGAAGATGCCACATCGTGTATTCTTCCGATTGAACAATGAACTTGTCGATATACCCGAAGGACAATGTATAAAATCTATTATTGATTTTAAAGTAAGTTTCATACTTGTTCCTCATCGAATGCGTTTTGGATATGAACTGTTAAAGGCAATTTGTACTAGATTGAGGAATTTATACCCAGAGCTTTCTATACGTACAACTCTTTACCTAGGAAATTAGGAAATTTTAGAGAGACATTATTTAGAAGATCACAAAATTCATTTCATTATTTATGTCGGAGGATTTTTAAGTAGTATCGACGATGTATTGTACATGTATTCCGTTAGAGAATAAAACATTATAAAACTGAAGTATTTGTTGTTGTGTCGTCATTCAGTTAAGCACCATGGAATGGTATGTCGGAGAAAGTCTCGTCAAATTTCAATCACCGTGTCGTATTATGGTATGTGGAGCTTCTGGTTCCGGTAAAACCTTCCTGACAAAGAAAATATTGGAACATGCTAATGGTATGTTTAGCGAGGTACCAAAGAAAATTATTGTATGTTACGATACGTGGCAACCTATGTTTGATGACTTGGGGGAAAATGTGAATGAAATTACGTTCCACCAGGGATTACCAAACAAAGATCAATTCGATGAATGGGGTGAAATCGATGGACATAAATTATTGGTTATAGACGATTGTATGGTAGAAGGTGTAGATAGTCAACATCTCATGAATATGTTTTGCGTGAAATCACACCACCAAAATTTTACTGTGATATTTCTAGTTCAGAATGTTTTATTAGAAAGGTAAAGCCATGCGTACGTTCAGTTTAAACACGCAGTATTTCGTTGTATTCAAAAATTACAGAGATTAAATGCAGATAGAAACATTAGGAAGACAAATATTTCCTAGACAACAAGCTTATTTTTGAGAGTCATATCAATTAGCAACAGCAAAGAAATATTCATATTTACTCATAGACGTATCACCGACCAGAACCGAAGTGGATATAGACGGCAAACTGACGGAGATGCCACCAATTCGCACACAGATTTTGCCAGGTGAGGACACGGTGCTGTATTTTCATAAAAAATAGTTGTAAATCGATTAAACCGTGAAAATTCGTAGAACGACTGTGTTTGCACCATGATCTCTAGACCCTATTCTTGTGAGACTGGAGAATTTATAAAAACGCCTAGTATAGCTTCCAGTCTGAAATCGGCCTGTGGAAGATACTGGATACACATCAACATATTGAAATGGACAGGGGTGGTGGTCTTATTAGCATTAACCACTACATCGCTCACCATGGTAGTTAATTTTAAGTCTACAAAATGTTTAAATTCGACTAGTGACTGCATCAAGATTGTGTCTATATCTCCAACCCAAAATAATGCAATCCATTCAGCTGATATTAACTACACGCTATGCAGACATGTCAAACAATATCCTCTGCCAGATGAATATTTCGTCACTGTATGCCGTTACCAAGGTCAACTACGCATCGACCTCAGACAATTCATAAATGGTAAAGCTTCAATCAGAGGAATTGTCTTGAATGTTCGACAGTGGAATTATTTACGACGAATAAATTCTTACATCGCCACAGCTATAAATAATGCATCGTGAATTATAAAATTTGAGTACATGTGGCCGAATCATCATTTTACAGATATTCTTACAGAGGATAGCATCTCACAGCTATGGAGCTTTTTAATGATTGCTACATCATCACAAAGAAAAGCAATACTAAAAATTCTCACAGATGAACAGTTGAAACTGTTGATAGAAATCATTTACAACGTTGGTAATGACGTCATAATACTTTCAAAATCGGATAAAAACCTCTTGAGGAGATATAAACTAGGTATTCGAAGAACGTTAGTTGATGGACTAAGTAAAAGGCAAAGACGGCAGCGAGTGTTATCTGTGAGTAATTACTACCCATCTTCATAAAAAACTACTTGAAATGGCAAGAGAGTTAATGCTGCTACCTCAGGCGAAATATGAAACCTTAATGTCTGGAGAAAAGGAAATGAAAGCAAACAATAAATCGAGTGCTGATGTGACAAATGAAAAACAAAAAAGAATCGACGAAGAAGTTGAAAATAACCTGTCTATTAATGATGTTGATGGAGATGGTGAAATAACTGCAGACAAAACAGGTTCGAAAACTAGTGATGCAATTAAAACGATGGAAAACTCTGCACAAAATGTAAGGAGGAGCATGAGAAAAAGAAAGGGGCAACGGGTTGGAAAAATGTATGTAGAATCCAAACCTTGTCAGTTCATAAAGGCGTTACCTAATAAACAACCCAAGCGAAAATCGCTATCATTCAAAATCTAAGTACCACCTCCACATCGCGCATGCGCACTAAGTTGTTGTCACACCTAACATATATATTTCGACGATCGTTTTGATTTGGCTCATAGTAGTATACCGAAGTGTCTAAGATGGCGGATGGTTTTCTGGCAGATCTATTGAAGAAATACAGCGAGGGCGATGATGAGGCCAAAGCAACTTTGAGAAACTTAAAGCGAAAATTAGACAGCTTGGAAATGTCGCCTAAGAAACAGAAGACACAAACAGAACCTATAGCATCTTGTTCTAAAGAGTGTCTAGAAGTCTCTTCTCGTAGTCAACACGCACCACAGAAAGATGAGAGGGGACAGTCGAATTGTGAACAATGCGGCAAAATATTCTTCAATAGGAATAGTTATCTAAAGCATATGAAAGTTCACGTTTCACAATTTCCTTGCCCCCTATGCAATACCATTTCAAAACGGAGGTATGATTTACGGAGACACATAGCAGAACAACATCTCGTGTCTGAAGAGGAACTCTGGTGTTGTGAGCGATGTCCTAAAACATTTATGCGAGAAAGTACATTAAACAAGCATGTGAAATACTATCATGGGCGGTCCAGTCGCCAGTAACACTAAACCGCCGCAAATTTCAACAGACAGTAGGGTTATCCTCTAATTACATGTACCATAACTGTTCCACCAGAAAAACAACCACTAGCAATGAAATATTTCGCTTATATGGAGTATATAAATTATTTCTTAGATACCAATTATATTTTAGAGGTACCAACATACATATATATCAACTGCCATTTTTACCCGCTTCGACTCTATGAAAATCCATATACGACTCTATGAATATCTTCAACTGCCATTTTTACCCGCTTCGACTCTATGAAAATCCGTATACGACTCTATGAATATCCGTTTACGACTCTATGAATGTCCGTTTACGACTCTGTGCATATCCATTTACGACTCTATGAATGTCCGTATACGACTCTATGCATATCCATTTACGACTCTATGAATGTCCTTATACGACTATCAATTTTAAGTCGTTTACTTTTGTACTGAAAACAGGCTTGCTAGGCCGTCTCCGTTTTAACTCAGGATTTAAGCGATCTCTAACTGAAAAGGTTTTAAAAGAAAATCATCGCTTCACTTTTTCACTACTACTTCTATTGGCGCCTAAATGTTGATTTCAGTTGTTGGTTTTGTTATGTATTTCAGATAAATCTGGCCGCTTTGCACAGTTGGAACGTTATAGACAAGACGTTGAAAGAGACAGAGATTCGCGACGACGGAGAACTGACAGTAACCAGACACATAGTCGTTCAAATCAAAGTTCTGGCTTTGTGAAGGTAACTGATCTTATTCTTTATTTTAACGTAATTCAACCTTATGTATTCGCTATCTACCTCTTCGGTCATGTAGCCACACATATAACATAATCATGCATGGCAAATATAAAATACAACTTACTAAATACAGTTTTGTTTCAGCTACACATTGGGAGAGAACAATTTAAGAACGGAACTTTCAAAAAAGTAACAGCAAACAGTGTGTCTGGAGGGATCGTTGTGGTTGGCCCGTTTCCGAAAAACACGCCCTGTGTGGAACAAATACGAGATGAAGCGTTAAAAAAATTTCAAAACATTCATCGCGATCTGCGAAAAAAATATAAATCACCAGAGCAAATGACGCTGGTGTATGGCGATGGGTCAAAAGTTGGAGATCTTCCTGATGGGTCCGCAGTTTTCACGATCCAGGGTTATGGTGACTTCCTTGACCCAAACAAAAAGTATGACCGATTGCGTTTATACTTGGTGAATACAGGTAATCGAAAGTGTACATGCTGATATTGTTATTATTATAATACAATACTTAAATTTTATGTCGATGATAAAGCATTATTTATGTCAAAAACGTGGGATGTTTATGTAACTAAGTCGACGTAATTTAAGTGACTGTTCAAGTATTCCGATTGTAGTTTAGGCAACCATCTTGCCGTTAATCACAACAACTTCTTTTTATTCAGATGAGTTGAGCAACGAGATAGAGTTAATCAGTTGTGATGGTTCGTCAGACTCGCTTCCAGACCTAGCTGATGACATAGAAAATAAATATTTGGCTGACTTCTTATACGATCAACAGCAACACGAAGGAAACGTGGAGGGTAACACAGCCGATACAGATGTTCTACCAGGACCATCTGGAATGCGGCCAATTGATTTGACGAACGATGATACTCTGCCATTGGAAATAAGAGTTCGATTCACAATGAACGGGAATTCGGTATTGACAGGAAGATTTGAGCAATCGCTCAAAATTGAGGTTAGTAAATCTTTTGGCCGTATTGTCAGTGATTTTAATTTCTAAATCTGACTAAGCTGATGGAGGCGGAACTGTTATATGGCTGAGTAGTTAAACATTTTTGGCGTCATCTTTGCATATTTTTTTGGGGTATCACAATGTATAACAAGAGGCCCAATGGGCCTGCATCGCTCACCTGTTATTAATCTAACACTTGTAATCTTAAGATTTCATAAGAACCTATTAAAAGATTTAAACATATGACGCCTCTGACCATGATTGTCGAACAAGGACATTAGGTTGAAAGTGGATCAAGGTCATTCATTTGAACTAACATGGTAATCCTTCATCCCAGCATGCTACAGGCCCAATTTCAGTACCCTGGCCCTTTTGCTTATTGAAAAGAAGTCGCTTGAAGATTTTACGACATTTGACCCCTGTGACCTTGAAAGTTGGTCAAGGTCATTCAGTTGAACAAACTTGATAGTCCTTCATCCCAGCATGCTACAGGCCCAATATCAGTACCCTGGGCCTTTTGGTTATTGAGAAGAAGT